>NC_051158.1:149700232-149840231 GCF_013339745.2 Dermacentor silvarum | reverse complement strand
CGGGACGCCAACACCAGGACGCAGATTGCCTCTCTCGCTACCCATTCGAAGACCCGACCTCTACGTCTGAGCCTGACACCGACGCCTCCGTTCTCTCTGTTTTTCCACTGGTCCATGTCGCCGACGAGCAGCGCCGTGACCCGTCCTTGCGTGTCATCATTGACCGCCTGGAATCTCCACTTGCCGACAGTTGCCTTCGCTTATTCACACTTCAAGATGGCGTACTCTATCGCCACAACGTTCACCCCGACGGCCCAGCATTACTCCTTGTGATCCCTAAACACCTTCGCTCGACTGTTCTCCACGAACTTCACGACCTCCCCACTGCCGGTCACCTCGGTGTGTCACGTACCTACGACCGGATCCGCCGACGCTTCTTTTGGCCTGGGCTTGCTCGCTCCGTTCGAAGATACGTAGCTGCGTGTTATAAATGCCAGCGACGCAAGACACCATCGACGCTAGCTGCTGGGTACCTGCAACCAATCGACATTCCCGCGGAGCCATTCTTTCGGTTTGGTTTAGATTTACTTGGTCCCTTTCCTCTTTCTACCTCTGGGAACAGGTGGATCGCTGTGGCCACAGATTACGCCACGCGCTACGCCATCACCCGAGCGCTCCCTACAAGCTGCGCCACAGATGTTGCCGATTTTCTATTACGCGACGTGATTTTATTACATGGAGCTCCGTAACAACTTCTCACAGACCGTGGCCGGACATTCCTGTCAAAAGTTATCGCGCACATCCTGCAGTCCTGTGCCACGAGGCACAAGCTATCCACGTCATACCATCCGCAAACTAATGGCCTCACGGAGCGTCTTAATCGCACTCTCACAGACATGCTCGCGAAGTATGTCTCTTCAGACCACACAGACTGGGACCTCACTCTGCCGTTTATCACCTTTGCCTATAATTCCTCGCGCCACGACACAGCCGGCTATTCCCCATTTTTCCTCCTGTTCGGCCGAGAACCAGCACTGCCCCTCGACACAACTCTCCCTGTTCACGCGGCACCCACCAGTGAATATGCACTTGATGCCGTCGCCCGCGCTGCTCACGCAAGGGAAATTGCCCGTGACCGCCTTCTGAACTCCCAAGAGAGTCAAAGGCGTTTGTACGACCAGCGACACCGAGACGTGCACTTCCCGCCTGGTTCTTTGGTGCTTCTATGGTCTCCGTCACGTCAGGTCGGCCTGTCAGAAAAACTGCTGTCGCGTTACACAGGCCCCTACCGAGTGCTTCGTGCCGTGACTCCCGTCACATACGAGATCGCCCCTGACGCCCCATCTGCTTCCCAGTTCAGCGATATCGTGCGCGTTACACGACTGAAGCAGTATCACCCTCCCAGTGATGACATATAGACGCTCCGGGACGTCGCTTCTGCCGCCGGGGGATTATGCTACACGCGTGTGGTATTTGATTGTTTGACCGAGGCGCGCGGGCGCCATCACTCGAGAAAAGAAGAGGAAGAACGAGCTGGGCTCGCGCTGTGACCCTAACCGGTCAGCGCTGCAACTGCTGTTGTAAATACAACCTGTAAATAGTTGCCCGTCTTACTGACTCGTTCTTCGCGTAACAATATTAACCAAGGCAGCCCGCCTCTTCACACGCATCTTCATTTGTTTTTTCCGATGCAAGCCCGTACGCTTACGGAAGAACAGCCTACTTGATAAATACCTACGAAAACCAAAAACAGTCTGAGCTACTCATAGCAAAATGACGAATAGCTCCAATGAGAGAAATGTCTTTGACAAGACTCGAGCTAATGGCTGCGACGCTATCTGCATACCTCTCTGAATATATCAGAAGAGGATTTGCAAGAAAACCAAACGAAACCGACTCGACCATTGTTCTAAGTTGGTTACGCGGAAAGAAAAAAAACGCGACAATATTGTCGAAAACAGAGGGAAGGAGATAAAAGAAAAAAAACTGTCAGAGTGGAATTACGTTGCAAGTGAAGTGGAATTACGTTACAGAGTGGAAATAAGTTGAAATAAACTCAGAACTGTAGTGGCATAGTCCAAAATGGTCAGTTCTGAAAAAAAAACTACAGAACAAACCGAAGCAGAAGAAGACACTGAGTATGGTGAAAGTTATGCGATTAACACATGCACGTCAAATGCGGCAGTGATTAATGCGGAGAAGTATGGCACATACATACGATTACTCAGAGTCACAGCTTGGATTCTCAGGTATATCCGGAATATACGAAAAAAGAGACCGATCATCGGAGGTCTCAGTTTTGAGCAACTGAAGAATGCTGAGAGGACAATAATAAAACTAGAACAACAACAACACATACGAGAAAACATCGTACAGAGCAAGAGCATTCCTACGGAGAGAACAAAGATGTTTCTTCATGGTACGGAAGTCTTTGAAGACGAGCAAGGTCTGATAAGACACAAAGGTCGGCTACTTCAAAGTGGATTATCATTCAACGAAAGACATCCTATTGTGCTGCCAAAGTGGACGGCTGGTACAAAGCTGCTGGTATGCCATATCCATCAACTGACGCTGCATGGAGGAATAAGCGTCACATTATCCCAGCTTCGAACTAAGTACTGGCTAATACAAGGAAGACAGCTCGTGAAGAAGATATTTCATGGATGCCTAAAGTGCCAACGATTTGACGCCAGACCGCTGCACCAAGAATTAGCCTCACTTCCTTCTGATAGAGTTTAATGAGCTACAATCATTTGAAGTGAGCGGGGTGGATTTCGCGGGTCCGTTACTTGTAAAAGACGCGATGAAAGGCACTACAACACAGTATGTTGCAATATTTGTATGTGCTACTACACGAGCTGTACATCTCGAAGTTGTGGACAACATGACAACAGAAGCATTCTTACATGCATTCCGAAGATTTACAGCGAGACGAGGTCTATGCTGCACCATTTACAGTGAAAACGCAAGGACGTTCAAGAAGGCCAACATAGACATCAATCGTATGATTAAAGAGCTATAGGAAGAAGTCTCCAAAAGAGCAAACCAAGGAGATCAAATCAAATGGAAGTACATCGCAGAACAAGCGCCTTTGTGGGGAGGCTTTTATGAACGGATGGTACGAAGCATGAAATGAACAATGAGGAAAGTTATTGGAAAAACCCTCTTATGAAGAGAAGCGATGCAAACAATAACAACTAAAGTTGAAGCTGTCCTTAATAACAGACCATTGACCTATATATACAGCGAACTGGATGAGCCTCTACCTATTGTGCCGGCTGATATAATAGGTGGAAAGCAGTACCGAAGGTACTGCTTTCAAAGACAGTACCTTCGACAGCACCTTGACAGCACCTTCGGTACTGTCAAAGACAGTACCGAAGGTGAAAAAAGTTCAGCATAGGAGAAATGGGGAGAAATAAGCAGAAAATCCGAAAGATTGATGCAAAAGGTGGAACAAGGAATATCTGAAAGAACTGAGAGAGCAGTGTAACACAAGAAAGCAAGAAATGACAGTGAACCAAGGAGATATCGTTCTGATCAGTGCAAGCACTCCTAGATCCTTCTGGAACCTGGCTAAGGTCATTGAAGTATATTCTGGAGTCGATGGGAAACCACGCTCCTGTCTCTTAAAATCCAAAGAAAGACTCGGTCGGAGACCTTTACACACTCGAAGGTTGCTTCCACTGATGAGTAGATAACTTTTCGCGGCCGGAAGCTATTGAAACTCATCGGAGCGGACAAGACGAGAAAGAAGAAGACGGCGGGCTCCAAATGCGCGCGCTAAAAAAGCGATAAAGGGAAAAGAAAAAGAACTGGACTGGACAAACTTTATTAGGGTCCTACAGGACGCGCTTAGGGCGTAGCGAGCGTATCCCATGGAGGAACCGACAGGGAATACCTGGCGGCCGCTTCGTGGGCCTGCTGGACGGCCCATTGCTGGTCGGCGAGAAGGGAGCTTCTGAGGGACTTCAAGAAAAAGAAGAATCTTGATTTCGTTCGCATCGAACGCAGCTGTCTCGTCTCGTTTCTGCGACAGAGCTGTTTCTACGTATCGCGTGAGATGGTCGACCGCGACAATTATCAAGCGATTGTCAGCAACAGAGTGCGAAAATGGTCCATAAAGGTCGATCCCAATGCGTTCAAAAGGGCGGGCAGGACATGTTAATGCCTGCAGCTTACCAGGTGTATGGTGAAACGTCTTCCGATGTTGTCATGCGGGACAGGACCGAACATATTTACGGACAAATGCCTGCATCCTACGCCAGTAGAAGTGTTGGCGGAGCCACTGATACGTTTTCAGCCCACCAGCGTGGACATGTTGCGGATTAGCATCTAAGTGTGCACACACATCAGTTCGCTAGTGCTTAGGTATGACTAGCAGCCATTTACATACATCCGCCTGGTAGTTGTGGCGATATAAAAGTGGATCGCGTATTGCGAAATGCATGGCTTGGCGACGAAGGGCACCGGGTTGGCTAGCGGGTGAAGAGGCACAGAGAACTTTCAAGAGGGATGCGATCCACGGGTCTTTGCGCTGTTCCGAAGGCATGTCTATGATGGTGAGATCATTCAGGGAAAAGCCGATCGCTGAAGGCGGGCCTTCGTCAGATAACACGGGTGATCGAGAGAGCGCATCCGCGTCGGGATCGGTTAACAACCGATTTTTGTATACGAAGATGTCATGAGTCGGACGTCGGCGGTATATGAAAAAGAAGACGACGAAGATCGCGGAGCGTTCCGAACGGCGCAAGCGCTCGAGGCACGCGAACTGAGGTGTAATCCGCGAGGGAGAAGCATCGAAGCATTATTATCGACCTGGCTCTTGAGCTGGAAGGTTGCTTCGTCAGCCATGCTCTGACGACGGGAGAGCGGAGGACCCGGCCACGAAGCTCGTGAAGCTGGCAAGGCCCAGGTGTACCTGTAGTCCTCGGAGACGTCCGGGCGAAGCTCCTGGGACCAGCTGCTGCTGCTCACGGTGGTTCCGGTCTTCTTCTCGAGAATCCCTCTTCCTCGGCCAAGCCCGTTCAACCGATAATCACCGTGCTACCGGGTCACCATGCCGATCGACGTAAGGCGAAGAACGCTTCGCGAGGCCTAACCCGGCGAGTGACACGTCAGCGGCGGCTACCGGGGCACCAGCCACGCACTCGGTCAGGTCAACGGAACCGCGAGGCGTCGGCACTTACGGCACCCGCAACGCTTCGGACGAGCCCGACGTGGACTCAACAAGAACTTGAAACCGACGGTCCGTAAGAACCCGCACTTCCATATTGCGACGCAGTTAGGCCGGGGCCAGGGTGGCCAGACTTTGACGAGTCAGCGCTAAGACTAACGTAGAGACTCTAAGACGGAGTTAGGCTCCGAGATAGATTATTTTCTGGCAGTTTTGTATTTAGTCAGAGTTTTGTATTTTCGATTGAGTGAGCATTTTTGGCTGAGTTATGGTTTTAGTTTTGTGTGCCTTGTGCCTTTACCGTCCCTGTATATATTAAATCCTTGTTTGCTGTGCTGCCAGTCGTCTCTCCTCCACCGAGAGTAGCGCATGTACGCAACTCTCCCGCTCCCGAGCAAGTAGAAGGTGACAGAAGAGCACAACGACCGAGGCGACCAGAGGGATCTTTTAGGGAAGCCAACCAACAGAGTGCGTGATGGTTGGTTACAACGTCGAAAATCCTGCCGTACAAATAGCGGCGAAATTTTCCTAACGCCCATACAATCGCGAGGTACTCTTTTTTCGTAACGGAATAATTTGATTCCGCCTTGGTAATCAGGGAAGCCAGGCTTCCGCTGAACGAGGACTGCACCAAGACCGACACCACTGGCGTCTGTATATATGTCGGTTCGTACAGCAGGGTCGTAATGGCGTAGCATGGGTGGCGAAGTAAGTAAGTGGCGCAGTGTCGCAAAGGCGACGTCGCAGACCGGCATCCAGTGAGAAAGTTCGCAGTAGCCGGCGGTGAGCTTCGTAAGCGGTGCTATGAATGAAGTGAAATTGCGGACGAAGCGACGAAAATAGGAGGCCAAGCCGACAAAGCTTCGAAGCACTTAAATGATACAAGGCTTGGGAAACTCGGCAACAGGGGTGCTATGCAGGATGCGCCGAGTTTCTCGTTCGCCCGAGTTTTACCCGAGTTTGCTCGATGGCAGTCAGTGAACGGAAATAGCAAGGAACGTGCAATAACACCAGGCAAAAAGAAATGTCGAGATAAAGCCGCGTGTGACAACATGAGCGCACCCTGCGCTGCGCAGTGCATCCGCGCTTCAAGCACAGAGGACTGCGCAACAAAACGCGCCAGCGCCGCGTATTGTTATCAACGTATTATCGCCATTTAGCAATACCGTCACTGTCCCGCTGTCTATCTGCACACTTGCCGTGAGCCGCTGGCCACGTCTTTCTCGGGCGCGTCAAGGGCGTGCCTGCTCTTTCGAGCATTATCTTTCTATCCTCCGTCGAATGCGAAGAGGGCACATGCGGTGCGTTCTTGCACCTACACTTTCCTTCAATCGAATACATTGAAATACAGCAAATAAAATAACCAACATTTTATTTCTTAAAGTATCGGTTCTTCCTTTTGAATGCTATAAATTTGTGATGACAAACGGACATCGAGTAAATTATTAAATTTTGCACTTTTTTGCCGCGAGTGGCGACAGTGAGGCGAGAGCTTACAAGCGGATACATTCTAGAAGGGTCGTACGCACGAGGTAGTTCTTACGGGGAGCAGTCGCCAGGGGCGCTGCAGTGCTATTCTCGATAAAATCGATGCGATAATGACGCATAAAGTCAGTCATGACAATGATCTGTCCATTCCCTCTCTATTATGGGAATGGCAACGCAGCGCTGCGTCATGGATGTTCACCGCAGGTGCTTTCACTGAGGCGGCATTTAAGGCCGCCGCTTTACCAACTGAAACGACACTCCAGCCATAGAGACGGGAGCAACGGCTGTCGCTGCAAAATTGCTGTGTGGTTTTGTAGGGTCCGTAGTGACGCAGCACAGTGAAAATGCACCAGTTTGTCTGCGTGCGCGAAGTCTCCGCGATGCATTGCGAAGCGATGCATCGCTTGTCACCGCTTTCCCAGTGAAGGTGCCTCCGTGCGCATGTACGCAGAATTTGAGTGTGTTGTTCACTCCAATGTGCTGGCCGATTGCCTCTGCTGCTGAGCTAACAGCGATCGCAGATGGATATCATAACGACAACACAGTTATTGCATTTTGGCGGGTGAGGGCTCTTGTGTGCAGTTAAAAAATTTGACTTCGAGCGCAGAAAGGTGTTGCAATTGTTTAGTGTGTCGTGCTTGTGATGAAGAAATGCCATCGCACAGGGTGCGTTTGCGCTTACCGCTGACCGTGTTTGCGACACTGCGGGTCCGATACATCACTGATGACGGAGCAGCCATCTCAAATGAAAGCTGCGATACGTTGTCGTTGGAAAACACTACGTACTGCTCAGGATCGTCGTTCACCGCGGCGCATCGACGCCTTGCAAGCAGCTACAGTGACCTGCCGATAATTATTTACTGTGCGCTACATCACCACAATGCAGGCAATGAAGCGTGTTGTGGGGCCATCACAGCCCAAAAAGATATATGCATAAGCCCGCGAAAGTCGACGCTTTTTTTTTTTTTAAAGCGGGGCTCAGTACATCACCGACGACAGTGCGTTGTGCGTGTTTTATTTCGCCGGTCAAGATTGTTAACGCCTCTCAGTTCCGCATGATGTCGCTGTTGCCGAAAAATAAGTTGGGCGTGGCCCAACCATGGGGGGCGCGCAATAGTTACATGCCTCGCGCGGGGCGTGACCTATGGTTTTGTTTGACAGGCGAACTCGTGCTAAACTCGTACATCGCGACACCCCTCTCGAGTTGAACTCGTGAACATGGCGGCGGCAGCAGCAGCCTGTGTCATCGCATCCAGCGGTAGTAAGCGTCAATATGACCGTCTGGACCCGTTCACCTACATGACCGACGTAGAGTTTCGCGTCAATTTTGCCTTTCCAAAACGTCAGTGCGCTGGCTGTGTGACGTGTTACGCGAAGGCCGTCGTCTGCGGAGACAGCGTGGCGGGCAAATTGTGCTTTCCGAGCTCAGAGTGGTGCGACTAGGCTGCGGAGGAAAGGTTCGTCTGATCGCTTCAGCTCTCTCCTGTTTCAAGCACTGCTCGTCCACCGCACCCCAGCCCTAGGCCAAGTCCGGGGTCGTAATCTGAGTACCGGGGCACCTGCGAACATCTGGGATTCAACCCGGACCAACCAACCTGCGCAGGCGAAGCGGCCACATTATATTGGAATGCTCAGAATGGACGCCGGGCTGCCTTCCGGCGCCACAGCTGCCGAAATCAGTTTTCGCAGTTACACGGTACCGCTGCACTGCACATGCAGAGAGGCGAAGGAAGTTACTTCGCCAACACGGACCGCCTCGGCCGTCCGAACGACCACCTCTCGAGGAGGCAAATGATTTGGCTCACGTACTGCCTGAGCCAAAGCGTAGACATGTGGCTGTTGAAGGAGATGACCGGCGACTTGTTTCCCCTATCGGAGCACGCCATCGCCGACTAGAGGAACTACCCCCGTAAGTTCGCGAGGGCCAAGCTGCTGGCGCAACCTCCACTCGGTGTCCCCGGGGAGATAGCGCAAATTGACGAGTACCTTCTTCGCGGTGAGCAAAAGTACAATCGAGGCCGCCTAATGTCGGGCGACAACTTTCCGCTGAGCCGCCAAAATTACGGCGGTGTTAAAGATGGTGGCCCATGGGTCTTGGGCATGTTCTGCGCGACCAGAGGGGTGCTGCGACTTTCAAGGTCGAGCGACGAAAGGCGGCGATGATAGGCGCCATTATTGCAGCCAATGTTCAACCGGGGACCAATATTCATAGTGACGAATTGGCCGCATACAAATATATCACAAATTTAGTGGATGCTAACAGGGCTATGCCTCAATCTGCATTGGGAAATAGTCAACCACAGCGTGAACTTTGCGGACCCCATCAAGGGCGTTCACACGCAAAAAAAAAAGAAATAGAAAGTTATTGTCAAAACGTGAAGCGCCACCTCGTCAACGATGGGTACAGGGTAACTGCACCGATGCTGGAGTCCCACTTGGGATGGATGTGGTGGCACTCAACGGCCACGTGCGCTGCAAATACCCTCTCTTGCGTTCGTGAGAAGCCACGGACCGCTTGGGCTACCCAGTATAAAGACTTTCCTGCGGTTGTTTGAAGCCATCGCTCGACGCTTGCCAGTATGAAGGTGCATCGCAAAGTAAAAGAAAATAAAGCGTAGTATTGTGACCCTTGTATGAGTGCTTCCCAACGTACCTGAGTGCTTACACGGTAAGCGCGCGGCAAACCACTGATGTTCTAGCCGACGCTCACTTCGTCTCGCAGCCTTACTTTAGCGCGAGCAACGAGCGATCTGTTAAAAGCCCAGTGTGAAAACCAGGCGCACACCAATTTGCGCTCGGAAATGAGAGCGCAAGCACGTAGCGAGCCGCACCAATCCAATCCAGAGGAAAGAGAAGAGCAACGAGCGATCTGTTGAAACTCCAGTGAGAAAACCAAGCACACACCAATCGGTGCTCGGAAATGCTAGCGCAAGTACGTAGCGAACCGCGCCAATCCAATTCAAAGAAAAAAAAGAGGAGGATGAGCGTCCCCTTGTGGTATAACGCGAAACGTATTATACTACAAATTAGTCTAATACACATTCTGTGTACATCCTGTAAACTTTAAAATGCTTATAACCCACATTAATGTGACCAATATTATTGTACTAAATGCATTTATTTTATAACTTGTTTGTGCCTGTAATGCACTCGGTGGAACGACAAACAAGTGGAAGAAGGCACAACCATGCACCGACCGTATGATCACGTGAGCCCCACTTTGTCGACCGCCCATATGGTAACGCCCAAGGGTTGATAGCCACCCAGAGTGAATCTAGATAAACCAATGAAACTGGAGGCGTGCCGACGGACAAACTTTGTCTTGTTACCATTAGTTCTTTCATCTTGGGGCGTCACCAGAGCTCGTGAAGATCGCGAGTTTCGCCAAACTCGGCGCATCCTGCATAGCACCCCAGCACACAGTTTTTCCGGGTCAGGGAGAATTCCATCTTTGGAGACGCCGCGGCCGAGGATGCTGAGACGGCGAGCCCCGAAGTTACATTTCCTCAGGTTGAGTTGAAGGCGTGCGTTCGTAAAAAAGCGGAGAATTGTGCGTAAACGAGCAAGTTGTGAGGCGAAATCCTGGGAGAACACAACGACGTCATCGAGATAGCAAAGGCATATATTCCATTTCAGACGGCGTAAAATTCTGTCCATCTTCCGCTTGAATGTTGCGGGCTCATTGCAAAGCCCGAAAGGCATCATTGTAAATTCATACAAGCCATCCGGTGTGACGAACGCCGTCTTTGGACGATAGCACTCCGCCATAGAGACCTGCAAATATCTTGATTGCAAGTCGAGAGAAGAAAAAAATTCGGCACCTTGAAGGCAATCGAGGGCGTCATCTATTCGAGGGAGAGGGTAAACGTATTTGCGAGTAATCTTGTTGAGGCGCCGGTAGTTCACACAAGATCTAATAGAGCCAGCTTTCTTTTTGACCATTACAACAGAAAAAGACCAGGGGCCGCAAGAAGGCGTGAGGACTCCGCGCTGAATCATGTCGTCAACTTGTTCCGTAATGGCACGACGCTTCGCAGGTGACACACGGTAGGGGCGCTGTCGCAAAGGAGCGTGAGTCCCAGTGTCAATCGTGTGAACAACCGTATTAGTGACGCTTGCCTAGTGACGCTTGCGGTAAGTCAAACGAAGTGCGGAACTCGTGCAGAAGGGCAAGAAGCTGCGTCCGTTGAGCCGGAGCGAGGTCACTTTCGATGGAACGGCGAAAAGAATCCGAGGGCACGGCGTTGGACGCAAGGTGAGGTGTCAGGGCATTCAGCTGATGTTTTATCTCAGGCCCGGAGAGATCGATGGGCATGCTAACATACACCTCAACAGGCTGCACATGGCCAAGCGTTTCATTACGGTACAAAGTCAAAGGGCCTGAGTTGCGGTTGCAGACAAGTAGTCCGGGATTATCCTGATGAAGCGCGAGGATGGCAAATGGCAGTGACGTATCGTGGCGGCAAGGAAATATGTCAGATGGCGTGAACAGAGCGGTGGCATCAGGAAGGGCGGTACAGGAAACGGGAACAGTGACGGCACTGAGAGGTGGCAGGTCAGTATCGGCGGTGACGACGAGCTTGCTATCACCAGGCGCGGGCACATGGGCGGATGGCGTCTCGCAATATACCGAGCGCTCTACCTGAGCACGAGTGCAGTCGATAACGGCGTGAGTACGCGACAAAAATTGTCCCCCCCCCCCCCCCTCCAAGGATCACATCAAAAGAACACGAAGCGAACGCAAGAAACTCAACGGTGTAGATTGCGTCTTGTAAGAGCACCCTGGCCGTACATGCTGCAACGAATTGAATATGTTGTGCCCTCACAGTATATAGAAAAAACCCTGAAGGTGGCGTCATCACGTTATGGATAGTGTGGCAAAACTTATGGCTCATTACAGAAATAGCGGCACCAGTGTCCACAATGCGAGAGTTCGTGCACCATTAACAAACACGTCAATAACATTGGCGGGGGACACACACACACAAACACACACACACGCGCACGCACACACACATATATATACTTACACGTACACATATATATGTACACACACGCATACAAGCATATATATATATATATATATATATATATATATATATATATATATATATATATATATACGTACACACATACGCACTAGAGCACTGCACGGGCTTGGGCTTACAGGAAAGCCCGGGCCGGGTCGGGTAGGGCAGTTTTGTCACGGGCTCGGGCCGGGCTCGGACTTTCTGGTGGTGTGCATGGAACGTGCAGCGAGTTATCCTCGCGCGTCCCTACTCTGAAAAACCTGTTGCCCCGGCGCAGCTGGAAGCTAGCAATGCTACTCCTGTGTACTTCCCTTTTCTTATTGCGTCGTAATTTGCGCTGTTTGAACGGAATGTAAAAGTTCAGAAAGACCGAAGTCGCCTCAAAACAAAGGATGCCATTGTATTCCTTACCTAAATCAGTGTAATTAATGCTTTCCGCGCGGTGCAAGTGCGTTCACGACTTGCTGCTTCTTCAAAGGTGAATTGGTAAAACGATGACTGGTAAGAAAAGAAAATTCGTGGCGTGGCTGAAATATGGCACAGCGTCCACCCGAGATTGCACGCAATATTCTCAACCGGCCGCCTAGCAGCAGCGCATTACGCTGCACCATGGAGGAACGAGAAGTATTCTTTCTCCATTTACTCCATCCATGCGCTTCGCTCACGAGCGGTCGTGGCTGTGCTTCGGCTATGGTGTACTAGAATACGGTTGAGTGGGACGAGCAGCTAGGGCGGCGCATGCTTTGCAGTGAGGCGTCCGACGTGGAAAAATACCGTGGTGGCGCTGCGATAGAAGTGGATTGGGCCGCATCAAGATCGCGCCTTTGGAAAATGCTGGCGATACTCCTCGGCAGGGTCATTCCTACTACTTCGCGCGCTGGTATTTGCGTTCAGACCGCTCAAATGCTGTTCATAATTACATACGATATGTATTTATCGCTTAAGAATAAATTTCTTTCAGTCTCTTATTTATTTTATTTTTGTAAATACCGCTCGGTGATCTTTTTCGGTGTCGGGCCGGGTTCGGGCCTGTTTCGAGCCGGTTTCGAGCCGGTTTCGAGCCGGGCTCGTGCCGGGCTCGGGCCTAAGATAAAGGGGTCGCGGTCCGGGCGGGGCGGGTAACGAAGAATATTTCAGGGCCCGCGCCGGGCCCGGGTCATGCCATAAAGCTTTCGGTCAGGTTCGGGCGGTTAGCCCAACGTAAATCGGCCCGTACAGTGCTCTAATACGTACACACACGCATACATACACACACGCACACGCGTGCACACACATACGCATACGCATACACGCGCATGCGTACACACCCGCATCCACACACACACACACACGCAAACGTAGACACAGGCATACACACACACACGCATACACACAACCACGCATACGTACATGCATACGTACGCACACACGCATGCGCACGCACACACGCATATATACACACACATACACACAAACACAAATTCAATATGAGGCGAATGTTCACTCATATTTATACGGCCACGAAATCTCTGACGGTTCTTTGTGGAGTTGTGTAATACTTTGTAATCAATATCTGTGCTTCGCCTTTCTGGCGGAACGTCCTTTTTGTAGCCATCTTGTTTTCTACGCGCCAGTGATTCACTGATGGCCTCAGGGGTACAGTTTGCAGCGGCAAGAAAGACAAAGGAGGTCGAATTTCCTTTGTCGGGTATTCGCACATGTATTGAGTCACGATTGGCGTGCTTCGGGGATACCGGTCACGTAAGCTATAGCGATGGCCAAGGTACAGATTTAGGAGACCATGAAGGACGGACACCAATTGGTGATAATGGAAAGAATAATAGACGTACTCATGGGATGGGTGTTAAGTATCGCGAAGCAAGCAGAAAAGTGGGTTATAGAACTCAAGAACGTTGCTGCGAAGTGGAAATCACGCCGTGCACGGTGCCAGAGGATTAAAGGCAGGGTGTGACATTAAAAAAGTTGTCGCAGTTTCACCTGAAAGGCGAAGCATCAATTGCGATAGCAAATTTGTAGAGATCTATACGGAGTAATGATAGTAGCTTTATCAGCTGTATAAACTTGGACATGCAGCAGCACCGGCAACACGCACAACTGTTGTCGACGCCGTCGGCGTTTTGCCCGCGTTCGCATGAAACGCGTGCGGCGTTGGTGACTGTTGCCGGAGCCTCTGATATAAATAGGCACTTGGTTCTGCAGCTAAACGTCGCCTCCCTTCCCCCCCCCCCCCCCCCCCCCCCCGCGCCCTTTCGCGCGTCGGAATAAGGCGCGTTTGCTCTACATATACGGTGATTGTAAAGGAGGAATAGACGCCTACTTCTGCAGCCCTTAAGGGAGCACGGCGCAAAGCGCGCGTTTGTTCTCCGCCGTGGGTTGACTCCCCGTGAAAGCGCGTGTCCGTCGCGCCCTTTCACTCGCACATACAGCGTTCGGCGGCGCGCGGCGACGATTTCATCTCCATTGACGTCATACGGAACCTCACGGCGATGGCAACGGCGACGACGACGGCGACGCCGACGGCAGAAATCTGCTTTGGAGTGTCCATATAATTGCTATCGCAATAAAAGAGCCATGCTTGCAGTAAACAAGGCGATTTGGACGTTAGCTTAGGCGATAAAGTCTAGTCATTGAAGTCAACCGAAAAGTGCACCCAGTAGCACGCGAAGGTGTCATGGTGCGTGACGAGACACATTTTAGACCAAGTGTAACATCACCACAGGCTTAGGAATGAGGATCAACAGCGAATACCTCAGCAGCCTTCGGTTTGCAGATAACGTGGAACCGGCGTTACCGAAATGAGGTTTCTTGCTCTTCGCGCAGGTGTTCATGGCTGGTAATTCAAGTAACTGCTTTCATGGCAAGGAATTTATCCTCTCTTCATGATTGGTGAACACCGGTCACTGTTTCCAGCTTCGACCCTTCACCTGCTTCAACTACGGACGACTGCATCGAGGGAGCGTCCCTCGCAACTGCTTTTGGACAATGTCCAATGCCAGTCAACCCACCATGGATTTACAGCACGTGCAACTACACTCTACAAAAGGCGGCAATCGTCATTTCGCTTTTGGGGCGAGGAACCGGCGACACCGAAATGGCGTTGCCGCTCACGCATTTCTTGCTCTTCGCGCAGGGGTTCATGGCTGGTAATTCAAGTAACTGCTTTCATGGCAAGGAATTATCTGCTCTTCATGATTGGTCAACACCGGTCACTGTTTCCCCCTGCGACCCTTCACCTGCTTCAACTACGGACGACTGCATCGAGGGAGTGTGCCTCACAACTGCTTTTGGACAATGTGAAGTGCCAGTCAACCCACCGTGGATTTACAGCCTGTGCAGAGAGAGAGAGAGAGAAAATGATTTAATGAAAGGCAGGGAGGTTAACCAGGACTGAGCCCGGTTGGCTACCCTACACTGGGGGAAGGAAAAAGGGGAGAGAGAGATTAAGAGAAGAATAGAAAGTCCACTGTTGATATCGCCGACGTAGCAACAGATCTCTGTTCTATCACTGATTATCAATCAGTCCGGGTCATAGACGGTCACTCAGTCCTGTAGTTTTTAAAAATCGCAGCAGCGCTTTTGTGGCCTTTTGCAGCTGTGATATTCGAGGCCATGGTCCCAAGATGTTGTTCAAAGTGAACGGTCTTCTATCTAGCCTATTGAGAACGTTGCAGAGGTCATGTCTTTCGTTTTGAAAAGATGGACAGTAGCATAGTAGGTGTTCTATAGTCTCATCCACTTGGCGCTATCAGCCATTCCAATCAAACACGTGTAAGCATTGGTGAATGCAACACCCAAGCGTAAGCGGCACAGCATTGTTTCCTCATTTCGCGGAAATCCAGGCAACAGCCGCAGCTGCATAGATGTGTCGAGAGAATGCAACCAATGTTGGGCGAATTCAGTTGTATGCCACTTCTCCAATGTCATAGTTTGCGCTAGCTTGCTTAGGTGTTGGGATGCGTCAGTCCTCGATAAAGGTACAGAAACAATATTTGCTCCTTCGTGTGCTTTCCTAGCAGCTTCGTCGGGGATGTCGTTGCCGGTGATACCGCAATGACTCGGCAGCCACTGAAACACGACGTCGTGTCCTTTTGCGATCGTATGGTGGTGCATTTCTCGTATCTCCGAGACGAGTTGTTCGCAGGAACCGCGACGGGGAGCTGACAAAAGGCATTGTAGGGCCGCCTTTGAATCACATAATATTACCCACCGATTAGCCGGTTGGTTGTTAATATAATCAATGGCACCTCGGAGCGCAACAAGCTCCGAAGCGGTCGATGATGTCACGTGAGAAGTCTTGTATGTGATGTTCATTGATCGTGATGGTATAACCACTGCGCCGGTGGAGCTGGTCTGAGTAGAAGAGCCATCCGTATATATGTGGATTCGGTCAGAGTAGAAAGAGTGCAAGCAATCGAGAGCTGCTTGCTTCAAGGCCAAAGTGGGCATGTCTGTCTTTTGTCTTATTCCTGGAACGTAAAGGCGCACTTCAGGTTGTTTTAAACACCACAACGCTGACGGTGAACGGGTCGAGGGTGTGAACCCCGATGGTAGGGAGGCACTATGAATGCTGACCACGTTGGAGAATGACGCCTGTGGTCGTCGTTCTGGCAGGGAGGCAAGAGAGCTTGATTGCATTCGTGAAACGTGGCGAATATGGGCCCTAAGCGTGTCGATGGTGATGTAAGCCGTGATCGGATGGTCTTGAGCCGTGATAACTGTTCCTGCTGTTGAGGCGCTCCGCGGAAGGCCGAGGCAAACACGTAATGCCTGTGCTTGCACGCTCTGAAGGGCTCGAAGATTTGATTTGATTTGCATGTTTTAGCAAGCACGGGAGAGCTATAGCGTAGGAAGCCGATAAAAAGTGCTCGGTACAACTGTAGCATAGAGCTCACTGATGATCCCCACGCTTTACCGGCGATGAATTTGAAAACGTGAACCATAGATGTCAGCTTCTTCTTCAAGTGGGCAACCTGAGGGCTCCAGGAGAGGTCTCGGTCAACAAAGACACCCAAAAACCGATGATTTCTCTTGTAGGAGATACGCTGGCCATTGATGCACACTGGATAACCAGACATCGCTTTTCGCGTAAAAGCGACTAATGCACATTTTTCTGTCGAGATGGTTAGGCCTTGTGTGCAAAGATAGCCAGTTGCCCGTGTTGCTGCCTTCTGTAACCTTGCCCGAACCTGCGGGCGAGTCACCGCTGATGCCCAGATGCAGATGTCGTCGGCGCAGATGGAGACACTCACTGTTTCCGGTAGGGAATCAGCCAGCCCAAGAAGTGTGAGGTTAAAAAGAATAGGGCTTAGAACACCGCCTTGAGGAACGCCACGGCATGTGTAGTGGTCAGTAGTCGGACCATCTTCTGTGCGTACAAACGAGGACCTTTGTGTCAAGTAGCTTTGGATCCATCGAAATACTCGCCCTCCTAGTTCCAATGTCAAAAGTGCGTCTAGGATGGCTTGATGGGAAACGTTGTCGTAGGCGCCTTTCACGTCAAGAAAGAGTGCTACTGGTAATCGTTTCCAAGACTTTTGCTGCTCAACAGATGACACTAGATCGATGACATTGTCAATCGATGAACGGCCTCGTCGAAATCCCGCCATAGAGTCGTAGTAAATATTGTGGTGTTCAAGATACCATTCGAGACGCATGAGGATCATGCGCTCCATGAGTTTTCCGACGCAGCTGGCGAGTGCTATGGGCCGATATAATGACAGTTCTAGCAGTGAATTTCCTGCTTTTAGCAACGGTACCAAGCGGCTGCGTTGCCATTCCTGTGGAACGACGCCATCATGCCATGACCTATTAAAAAGTTTGTGCAGTTCTCGTCGCGCTTCTCGACGTAGGTGGCGCATAGCATTATATGTGATTCCGTCGGGCCCTCGCGAATACGAACACCTACATAGCGCCATAGCAGCCTCTAACTCTTCCATAGAAAAAGGAGCGTTCATACTTGTATCTCGTGGACCAGGAATGTCGCCTAAAACCATGTCAGGGAGTAGAACTGTTCCGCCGGCGACTTTCGCACAAAACTCTTCCGCAACGTCTATCTCACGGCGGTTTTGATGGAGAGCAAGGGCGTTAAATGGGTGTCGTTGCTGGGGACATGAGCTAAGACCCCTTAGGGTACACCACACACGGGACAGTGGCTTTCGGGGGTCCAGTGACTCACAAAAGCATTTCCATCTTTGATCTTCTAGCTTATCCATCCGGCGCTGTATCTTCTTTTGCATTCGCCGAGCGACTCTGAGGTCAAGAATTGACTTCGTGCGCCTGTACCTCCTTTCAGCTCGACGACGTAGTGCACGAAGTCTTTCCAATTCAATGTCATACTCTGTACACTGATGAATGTGTGAAGCTACGCGTACAATCGTGCATTGCGTCTGCAATGATGTCTTCTAGCCTGCGTGCGATTGGTATCTTGGATGCGTCTTCCATAAGATCTTCAAAGACTGACCAGTCAATTTGGCGAGATATATTGGGTAATGTAGCTTCTAGTCCATCGATTCTCAGATAGGTCCGAATATGATCACTTCCATGGGTTTCGATATCAGTGAACCACTGCACTCTCGAAGTTAGCCAACGTGACACCAGTGTTAAGTCTAGGCAGCTGCTGTACGTTGTTCCTCGCAGAAATGTCGCGCTTCCGTCATTTAGAAGACGCAGGTTGTGGCCTGATGCAAAGGATATGAGTGACCTGCCTCTTGAATTTATCCTGAAGCTTCCCCATATCTGGTGGTGAGCGTTGAAGTCACCTGTTATTATCCAAGGACCGTGAGTCGCAGCCATAAGATCTTTTAGTCTTTTGCTATCGAATTGACTTGTTGGGGAAAGGTAGACGCCAATAAGTGCAAAAGACAGCCTCTTCTTTTTCACAGTAGCACACACATATTGGTTATCGTCGTGTGGAGGTACGGGCTGGGCGAATATCCTTTCGTATATCCTCGTTAGCTTCTGGGAGAATCCGAGGTCACGAGTGGTCGGATCGTCGTGCAGGGCGTGCAGGACTTCTGACCGGAGTGCTGTGGCACAACGAGAAAGTTGTTTGCGTGGTCTGGCGGAACGTTGTTCACAAGGACGTAGTTGCGCAAGAAAAACGAAGACAATCCGCGCCTAAATGTCCTCGGTACAAAGTAGGCCATGCCTTGTGTGATGAGGTTCTTTCAATAAATTATTTGCTACTGAGGCACAGCCTCAGCGCATGAAATGACGAAGCCGTTCGTTACCCCAAAAAGCCATTCATTAAAGAAAATACAGCGAAAAGAGAAAAAGAAACTCGGCAAACTAATCACAAAAAAAAAGAATATGTCCAGAAAGAAAGCATAAAAGTCGGAAGGGGGCCTACAGTTTCATGGTTCGCACTGGAGCTGTGGGATGGGCTAGAAGCGGCGACCGTGGCGGAGCTCGAAGTGGAGTAGCGGTGACGAAACTAGAAGCAGTCGAAGAAAACCCTGGTCGCCCCCAGGCGAACTCCAGGGATCCAATAATGCAGGAGGAAGTTCTGCAAGCTTCGCTGTGACGTTGGGATGGGTCACCCTAGTACGGTAGAGGTCTTGTCAGCGGACACCAAGTCCAAGGGCTTCACCTCTGCGACCGGTACAAGGGGATCATTTCTTCTTATGTCGGTCGGCACGTTATCGTCAGGCAGCCATGATCGACACTGTTGTGAAGACAGGCGTAGTAGAGACGGGTAACGGCTAGACGCCCGCGTGGCGTTCGCCAGCCGGAGCTCGGGCACGGCGTTGGAGACGCTGGGCCGCCTGGGTCGGACGCCCTACCGACGTTCGCCAACCGCAGGCTGCAGGAAGAAGTTGGTTGTCGTGTCGATCCCAGGTGGGAGCCTGGAGCGGCCTTGGGCCAGGAGCTCGACCGGCCGCTGCCCCCGCACCCTGGTCATCTTCTTCCTTCTCTTCTTCCACGTCTCTCTGTCAAGATGGCTATCGCTTGCTTGCTTGTTGCTCACTTCTGGCACTTGCCCACTACGATCACGGCACTCGCACACTTCACATATCACACCTTGCAACTGCTCAGCAAGGCTTCTTAGCACCGCTCGGGTCCGCTCACTGCTGTTTGGCAATGTCGTCTGCACTTATTGTTCCTCGTCTTCCACTACGGCGTGCCTCATAATCAGAACTGGTTTTGGCACGTAAAACCCCAGAAAGAGGAAGACGCCCTATAGCGAAGCCAGGTATCGGTTTCTCTGAGCTTATAGGAAAAGGACGTTACTCAATACAGCCATGTGCTTGGCGGCTGTACCTAATAATACAGGGTGTTCAAATCTAAGTTTTATGCTTTTCTTAAAATTAGGCACTGGGAGGAACGCGAAGACCACCTGTGCAAATAAGTTATGTAGCCAGGGGGGCACAAAGTGAGATGATAATTATCGCTATGAGCAGCCCAATTAACAAAAATTGAACAATTATTTTTTGTCGACTGCAGTAAGTGGGTATGTTTGTATTGAAAACTTATAAGTAGCCGTGTTTCTTACTGCAGTCAATAAAAAGGTAATTATTCAATTTTAGTCAATTCGGCTGCTGACAGCCATAATTATCATCTCACTTTGTGTCCCCCTGGCCACATAACTTATTTGCGCAGGTGGTCTTCACGTGCCTCCCAGTGCCTAATTTTAAGAAAACCATAAAGCTTAATTGTGAACACTCGGTATATCTAGTCTGTATTGTTGCTTAAAATAAAATTTGGGATCATCTGTTGCAGGTTCGTTATAAATGCGTGAGCACGGGTCCATCTTTGGAGTTCTGTTGGGACACCTTGTTTTCCTTAAGGAGATTGTGTTCGGCTGAGACACCTTCGTTTGCTTTGGAGCTCCAACGCGGCAACCAATACGCTGGTTGTTTACGATATGCGAATCACCGCGTATGAGTAAAACCCCTATATATAAAAAGTAGCGCTAACCACTTCCCTCCTCCTCCGTTTCGCGGTCGCGCTCGGCGCGGCCAGCGCGATCTAGGCGCGATATCGACAGTGGCGCCGCCTACGTGGGGCCTGCGTGGCAGACGACAGCTAACGCGCTACCAGAGGAAATCCGCGGAAAACTTCGATCGCGCCCTGCGGAGCAGTTATTGAGGCGCGATTTTGCTTCGTCAGTCAGTAACTGGCCTTAATAATGCCATTTTGGAAGTAGCAACCCGACGATGCGAGACGGCGCAAATACCAAGTGTGCAGTAAGCGTTTGCGCTCGGCGGATGGTAAAAAAAAAAAAAAGAGCATTTTGCCCTAGTGTTGCCAGCTCGTACAAGGCTGCGTAGCCCAATGTTAGAGAAATTGTAGCCCAAATGTAGTCAAACACAAAAAGAGAGCAAAATATTTCGTAGTCAAATGTAACTATTTTTATTTGCAGTTTTATTTGTATATAAATTTTCACATTCAACTACGGGAATACTTTTGTGCACAACCTGTTGTAACCAAATATCCTTGCCGCCATGACGGTCGACACCACGCTTGCACACAGAACAATTTTTGGTTGGCTCCGAAAGCTCTCAAGTTCCAGCGAATCGCTGCAGAGGGCTAAATCATAGTGCTTTTATTTTATGACAAATAGAACTGAATTATTATTTTTAGTTATATACAGTAAAATTCACTACGAACTCTGCTTTTTAGCTGACGTGAACGCAAAATAATGTTCAGCATCATTGAACTCTCACGTGACATCTTCCTACGGCGTAGAAACACTTCAGCTGTCCAGCGGTCTGCAACGGTGTCCAGCGGTCTGCAACAGCGCCCACAGCTTCTTTTTTATGAGCCAAAACCAGTGTTTCGCGCTATGATATCTCGCGTTATTTGTCTCATCGTCCTATCTTGCTTTCTCGTTAATCAGCTTGGCGCGGGTTACCTGGGACACACTGGCCGCCATCTGAGGTTTCTAGCATGCCAAGAACATACGTTAAAAAGAAGTGAGAGACAACAGATATGCCACTCGCTGTCTGAATCGGTGTAAGCGAAGCTTTAAACGATTGCTGTGCAAAACGGCGCTCCAGTGTAAGAAGCGCGCATTCGTTTGCGGCGACGAGCACGTCCCGAACTTAACTCACATGAAATGGCAAAAGCCGCGACGGCTCACGAAAAGCAAAGGTAATCGACAAATTCATAACAGTGGTAATCCTGTGAAAACCGGTTACTGCCAAAGAGCAAACCATGTTGATCTGCTAATAATTACAGGGGTTTTACGTGCCAAAACCACGCTATGATTGGGAGGCATGAAGCAGTGGGGGACTCCGTATTAATTTTGACCACCTGGGGTTCTTAACGTGCTCATAAATGTAAGTACACGGGTGTTCCTACATTTCGCCTCGATCGAAAGGCGGCCGCCGTGGCCGCGTATCCAACCCCCGTCCTCGAGCCAGCAGCGTGACACCTCACCTGCTATAAGCTAACACACTGGGACGTGGCGCACTGATGGCATCGTGGCAAACATGGTTCAATATTAGCGCAATAAGTATCTGCATCTGTCATGTTGCGGGCAAACCATCTATATGTAAACGCACCAGGACCCACTTTGGGCTCGGAGTCTTGCTCCCATTCTTTTTTATACTTTCTCGCATACTTGGCCCATTTCCGCATGGTTCGATTCTCCTCTCCGAGGAGGATTCGATCTTAAGTCTAATCTATGGAAATGAACCTCTAATGTAAGCACAAACAAAAAGCTTAGCGTGAGAAACGTGAAGCAGGTCGAAAGATGTGCCCGGCGCGATAGTTGACCAAGAAGCCATGGCCATGAACACACTGGAGCGTGTCATCTACCAGGGCTTCTTTCATGTCGGCGCCACGATCGCCCGACACTATTTTATTGCTCTCTGAGCATAGCGATGTACTGAGCATAGCGATGTACAGTGTACTGTAAAAAACCCTCTACTCCCAGGCTGATCACGATGCCCGGGGATCTGGTGTCTCACGGTGAAGCGCGATGTTAGTTTAAGTACATCAAAGATCAAAGCCACCGGCTCAGACAATGCAGCAGATTAGAATGGAGGAGAGGGGGGGGGGGCGGAAGGCATTTCGCGCACGCACAGGCGCACCTACCGGCTCAGCAGGCTAAAACATAGCTATTGAGATTTTTTTTCTACTGGATCAGAGCGACCTCTGGAGCGTTGATTAGGGCGCCACTTATAGCCCAAACAAAGCCAAGTCGCAGATTTTCAGTAGCCCAAATATAGCCACATAGCCAACTCGTCCAAGTCGACGCCAAATTTCTTTTTCTGTAGCCCATTTAGCTATATATAGCCAAACCTGGCAACACTGTTTTGCCCTCACCTTGTCGGGTGCGGCAACTTCAGGCGCAGCGGCATGCCATCACAACGAAGTTCTTGTCCCTAACACGTTTGATCGGTTTGTGCGTACAGCACTTTCGTCGCACAGGCCCGAGAATGGCGGTCGGAGCGCGCTGGATAGAAAAAAAATATATACAAAAGCGCAACGCGTGCTTCCACGTGACACGGATTGGCCAATGGGGGAGCGGAGGAGGGCTGGGGCAACAGGAGGCCGGCGGCGAGGAGGAAACGCCGGGGTGAGCGTGGTGGCGGCAAGATCTGAGAATGGCACTACTTTTTATATGCAGTATAGACCACTTATACGTAACCGCTTATAGTGCAGGACCGGATATAGGGCGGTCTTTTCAGACTCCCGTTAATTTTCCCATAGCACTCCATGTATTCACGTATCGCTTATAGTGCAGTTGCGGGAAACGAAATACCGGTTACAGTGCGGCTGCCTGGGAATACGGAAGTCAACGCAGACGGCGAACGCTCCCCTCAAACGGGCGCCCCAAGGAGTGCTCGAGGAAGAAAGAGAGACGAAGTGGAGGAGAAGGGCACGTGGTGCGAACGAACAGCCAGTGAGGCTGAAACCAGAATCTTAAGTGCCAGTCGTGAAATATGACGGCGCGCATAGCGAGCGAGGGCCACGAAACTACCAACGCCCGCCAACGCGCGCTTCACGGTAACGCCAGTAAACGAAATTTCAGGGAGCGGGCGGCGCCGGCACAGCACGGCGAAGAGCGCACGCGGAGACCGTGGAATGTGAGGGAGGGCGACAGGGAAGCGGATTTCGCCTCGGCAACTCCGCCGCTTCGGTGGCTCCCCTCGCCCTCCCTCGTAGCTCCCTCACTTTCGACTGTCACCGTGCGCGCCCGCCGGCCGGACCGGCGCCAGGTTCCCGAAGTTTCGTTTCTGCCGTTATCGGGAAGCGGGCGTTTGCCGGCGTGGGCAGTTTCATTTGGCGGCCTGGGACAGCGCCGCTGCTTCCCGATTCGCCGTGCCGCAGCGTGCAAGGTCAACACGTGACTAGAAAGTAGAGAACGCATAAAGGAGAAATAAGGGTTCACTGCCATTCTCTACGCGTGGCTACGGTAGGCTACGGTAGCGTGGCTGAGACGTCGGCACATACACGCATGTTCCAGCGCAACGCAGAATTGGCGACCTTGCCATTTGAGAAAGGGTCAAATTTCCGCCGCGTTTTTTTTTTTCTTTTTTTTGTTTTGTTCGCGCGTGACATTGAGGCAGTGGCGCACCGACGGGGGGGGATTCGGGGGTTGTAACCCCCCCCCTGAGGCCGACCTAACCCCCCCTCCCCCCCTTTGTTTAACACCTTTTCTTTCCTTGCGCATTTGAGTACTGCAACTAAGATGTAAGACGCGCAATCGTCTGCACACTCGCAAAAAGCGCATTTTTTGACAATTTCCCGTGAAAAAATCGAAATTAGTGCTGTTTAGATGGTATTGGCAAACTGTCAACCCCCCCCTGGCAGAGATCCTGGGTGCGCTACTGCATTGAGGGGTCTCTCCTAAGCTTTTACTGTATGGCGGTGCCGGAGCAATGCTGGTCGGAGGCGCCGCCGCGTGATTTCGCTTGAGTTAACGAGATTCGACTGTACATTGAATGCAAACGTTCTAGCCGCATTCCTCGACTGTCGCATACGCGTGGCGGCTCGGTGCACATGTTTTGCATATGTGCGGGCCTTGAAAATTGTTGCTTTGGTCTTCATGTGCGGTACCGCTTATAGTGCGGATATTCGTGATTCCGGCGACTTACGTTATAAGCGGTCTACACTGTATAGGGGCTTTACGTATACATGAGGACTCACGACGCCACCTACAAGAAGAACGATGTGGTGTATACTCGCGGACAACTTTCTGTGGAAATGAAGGGAAAGCTACGGGCGCGTAGGTGCTGCACATGTTTTACCGCGCCAAGTAGTCCGGCAGCTTTTGAGACTGCTTTTGGTTGCTCGGAAAAGACGCTGAATCGACGCAGCTTCCACGTGCGATGGTTTCGCGTTTGCCCGGACGCGTACAGGAAAAGCCGCAAAATAAGTAAACTTTTACGCCCAACGATGTGTTCTGTCTTATTGAACTGTCGCTAGTAAGGTGTTTATGTTTTTCTCTTCCTCAGCCTAAACCAACGTGTATTAAAACGCGGGACTCTTTTCAGAAGCGCTCTCACTTGTGCGCGATTTGCCTTCGTAGCTTTCCCTTCATTGCCACAGAAAGTTGTCCGCGAGTATAGTAGCCGAGAGCGCGAGCCAGCCTCTTCATGTTTTGTTTCCCACGCGACGCCATCCTTTTACACAAGGCGCGCATCTGCTCCCGTTTCTCTAATCACGCAACGCCATCCTAGGCCCGCGCGCTGGCGTTGGCCACTGACGTCACACTCCCCCACTTCGCAGCCGCTGCTCGAGACTTCGCCCCGCTTCGCGAGAACGCCCCCTCAGATAAACGCATCCGGCGGCTTTGACCCTACTATGCTTTATGTACGGCAATAAAACTGCGAAGTTACAGTGAAAAACTTGTAGATTACGAACGGTACCGTGCTCGTACTGGATACTGTCAACGTGTAACTGTGATCACAATGAGTGCTAAAGTTAAAGAAAGTTCCCATGCGTATTTCTTAGTTTAGCTGTTAGTTGTCATAATTTATACAGGGTTTGTCCGAAAAGTAATGTCAATGAGTCGATTAAAAAAATGTCACAGTTTCGCCCTAAGGGCGAAGGAATGAATGCGATAGCAACACAGCAATGTCATACGAAGTAAGGTGAGCGGCTTTGGTAGCAATATGAATTGTAGTAAACATGAGCTGATTAAGTAAGCAGGTGTACTGCGGCGTAAGTAGACCGACATGAAGAGAGACTCGATGACCACGAGAAGGCGCGTGTGAGACGGTGGTGTTGATGAGAAGCGCTTCCCGTGGGCAGCGCGTGCGAAGGGACACACCTGTAGCGCTGCACTGCCGACCCGGGCAGCATTGCATGTGTAGCGTGCGTTGGAAAATGTGGCCCGACTATTACTAACTGATTGAACAAGCGTGGTGTGAGCTCGTACAAACAAACATGAATAGATCACACTGAATGACTGGAGACAACGACTGTCAAAACGCTGGCAGCAAGCGCTGGCCGCAGCAACGGGCGAAGGTACGTGCGGTCTATCGCTTCAACGGAAACTGAGCGGCGAATGCACGGCGCATAAAGGTCAGAGCCGTGTGGAGATAAGCGACGGTGCGAGCCAGCGACGAGCGCGGTTGTTGGCAAAGTAGAAGTGCGCCCCCCCCCCCCGCCCCCCCCGCTCCCTCCGGCGCTGGCTTCCCGCTTCCTTCCTTGCGCGTGGGAGACTGAGTGAATTCGCTCTCCATGATAGCGCGCGTCCCCGCACGCTTCCGCTCGGGCATACGGCGCGCGGCGAAGATTTTATCTATAGGGAACCTCACGGCGACGGCGACGGCGACGCCAACGGCAGAAATCCGGTTGAAGTGTCCATATAGTTTCTATCGCAATAAAAGAAATCATTGATCAGATCGTAGAGCACAATTAAATGTTTCAAAATATGCTCCTACTGCGTCGTTACATTGCTTCTAGCGAGATTTCCCACCTCCTAAGGCATCCTTAGGGCTACTTAGGCCTCCTTGGGAATGTCCTTTAGAGCCTTGGTGCAAGCCTCTTACACTTTGCCAACTGGCGCGAAATGATGTCCTTTCATGAGAATCTTCAAGCGCAGAAAGATGAAGTCTGAGAGAGCCACGTCAGGACTGTAGGGCGGCTGGGGAACCGTTGGCATCTTTCAATCGGCCAGGAAGCGGGTCACGAGGAAGGCGGTGCAGGCTGCATGGTGCGTTGTCATGGTGAAGTTTCCCATCGCCCCCGATATCAGGCCGGGTGCGGTGGTATTAGGCAAGCGACTTCGTTTGAGTCGCTTGAGCACTTTTACGTAGAATTTGGCGTTCACGGTTGTGCCATGGGGTACAAACTCATGGTGGACAAGGCCACTGATGTCAAAGAACACAATCAGCATGGTCTTGACCTTTGACTTGCTAATTAATTCTGGCCTTCTTGGGGCGAGGGTACGCCGAGCTGTGCCACTTGGCACTTTGCCTTTTTGTTTCGGGGTCGTATTCAAACACCCAAGTCGTGTCACCTGTGATGGCATTGTCTAAAACGTGGGGGTCACTTTCGCACAAGTCCGAAATCTCCTGGCACCTTTCAACTCGGCTCGATTGTTGGTCGTCCATTAACATCTTGCGCAAGATCTTCGCGCACACTTTTCACATCTGAAAATAATTCGTCAATATCTCGTGAGCGGTACTTTTTGGAATGTTTACTGTCTGTGCCACTAAACGGACACTCAAACGGGGTCTGAGTACAAAAGATCTTTCGCGCGTGTCACATTATCGTCGGTGATGGTCGTTGATGGCGGTACAGCGCGGGCTTCATCGCTGACCTCTTCACAACCTTCTAAAAATATCTTGTGCCCCAGGTAAATTTGACGTTCTGACAAACAATTATCACCAAAAGCTGTCTTTGTCATAGGAAAAGTTTCCACTGCAGACTTGCCGAGTTTCACACAAAACTCAGTGGCAATCCTTTGTTCCAACGAGCGCTGCACTACGGCTTGCACGGTAAATGAAAATGAGTTGACGAAAAACCTTGTCCTTACTCTCCAGGTGGTCGCAGACGACTGAGCGACAGCGCGTGCGTAAGCTAGCTTCCTCCTCCACCAATCCCAACTGGTCTTAGCGCGCTGCGACTTATAGTCGCTTCACATTATAATCACTGACATTACTTTTCGGACAAACCCTGTATATGAACACTTCAGCAAGTGATCTCTTTCATTAAGCAGGTTGGTCGCGGAACCGATAACAGCCAATGAGGCAACCGATGACACCCCAAGGGGCAACCAAGTTGATCAGGCGCGAAGTCGCTCGCGTGGACATCGGCGCGCTTGGCTAAAGGAACGTCCCCTCATTCATTCCACGCCACCGACGAGACGAGTAAGGCACCGCCGGCGCCAGGAGGTCCAAGTGTACATGAGAAAGGTCCAAGTGTACTAAGTGTCCAAGTGTACATGAGGTCCAAGTGTACTAAGCTTGTGAGCGAGCTAGCTTTACTTCTATATGGCTGATATCACTGGTACTCGCGAAAAATACTGTTGAAGAATGCTAGTGGCCATATTTTTTTGCGACAGGGCCATCCCTCTGCCAGCGAGGGGGCGATGCAGAAATCTGAGGGGGGGGTCAGGACATCAGGACATCCCCCCTGGATCCGCGCCTGCTAGTGGTGTCATATTCTTGCATTCTGAGGCTCCACCGCGCCAGGCGTCCAGAACGGTCCTTTAAGTTCGCTAGCCAACACAACGCGTGAGTGTCGCTGAAGACTTTAAACGGCCAGCCATATAAGCAAGGGGACATTTTGTTGTAGCCCAAGTGATGGCGAGGCATTCCTTTTCGGTCGTAGAATAATTGCCTTCCGCTTTTGACAGCGACCGGATAACATAAGCTATCACCCGTTCAAGTCCGTCTTTCCTCTGGACTAGGATGGCACCGGGGCCTAGGCTACTGGTGTCAGTGGGGATTTCTGTATCGGCGTCTTCGTCGAAGTGCGCAAGTACAGGTGGCGACTGCATGCGTCGTTTGAGTGCTTGAAATGCGTCTACCTTAGGTGTCTCCCATTTTACTAGACATCACATTTACTTTGATGTGTCTGCGGCTCAGCGATGCGTGAAAACTCCTTGACAAAGTGCCTGTAGTAGACACACATGCCTAGCAATCTACGCACTGCCTTCTTGTCGATGGGCTGCTGGAACTTTGCCATGGCACCTGTCTTTTTTGGGTCTGCGCGGACTCCAGATTTTCTGATGCCGTGGTCCAGGAACAGAAGCTAATAGTAAGCGACGCGGAACTTTTCCTGCTTCAGAGCGCACCCTGATGACTTGATGGCCTTTATTAATGTTGCAAGCCGCCGAAGGTGATTGTCGAAATTTGCGGCGATGACGACGAAGTCATCTAAGCGAACAAGACAGGTTTGCCAATTCAATCCTGCTAACATCGTGTCCATAACGCGCTGGAACGTTGCAGGCGCCGAGCACAGTCCGAATAGCATTACCTTGAGCTCATAGAAGCCATAGCGTGATGAAGGCGGTCATTTTGCGATCCATCTCGTAGACTTATATTTGCCAGTAGCCAGTCTTAAGATCGACCGACGAGTATTTATCTTTGCAGAGCCGATCCAATGTGTCGTCTATCTGTGGGAGGGGGTATACGTCCTTCTTCGGGATTTGGTTCAGTCGACGATAATCGACGCAGACACGTAGGGTTCGGTCCTTATGCGATGCTTCGCAACTGGTGCTTGTCGAATGCACGATGAGCTCGAAAAGCAGTCTTTGTATCGTCGGAGAAGAGTTCTGAGCTGTTGCTGCTTGCTCATGGGGAGAATCGGATTTATGTCAGTCCTCTCCTGAACTATGTTCGTCGGGATAGGTGGGGAAGAATCCAATAGGACAAACGCATTGCTGGTTTCCACAATTCACTAGATGTATGGGATCATCGAGCCCGTGTTAAAGTCATTGAACTCCTGGCATAAGTTTGTCAGCATCACTTTCGCTTTCCCTATGTGTAGTCGAGCGATCCCTCTTGCGCCGCAAATTTCCGGCTGAGGCTGCGGCGATTGAGGGGCTCACAGTGACTGTTGGATCTCCTCGCGTGCGTACGACGTCGGCAATCGAAGCCACTTGGGGCTGTGAGGAGGGGAAGAACTTCTGAAAATCCTCCCGCACGACCGCTCTGATAGTCTCGTGCAGGTCGTCGGTGCCCATTGCTTGGATTTCTTACTGCGGCGTGCGCACTTGTCGGTTATATTGCCTAGTGCGCATTTCAAAGTTTTTCTCTATCGTTGTTGCCTCTGTCAAAACCTCAGCTACGGTCTTCGGCGGATTGAGGGTCAGGCCCGCGAAAACGTCTTGCTTGACGCCCCACACCAGGAAGCGGACCTTTTTATCCTTCGATATTCCGGTTCCGCGTGATGGAAAAGACGGGCCATCTCTTCCGTTAAGATTGCGGTGGTCTCCTTGGGCAGCTGCACTCAAGTTTTTTTGTAGAACTTGGGCTCGCACTTTGCTCACGACGCTTGTGAATGTCTGTACAAAGCCACTGCGGAAGAGGTCCCACGTTGTTGCGGTGGTTTATAGATTCTCGAGCCGTGTCCTGGCGGCGTCTTCCAATGTAAAAAATTGGCTGTGACCCAACTCAGTTATGCCTGGGTGAGCGTAACGAGAGGTGCGGTTAATCGTACTGTTTAGCTTCGTTCTCTCTACGTTTACATCTTTATCGTTTTGCGTCGTACGTCTGAGTGTTTAGGATCGGTTGTTACCTCTCGTTAAGTTATGGTTACGTTAAACACTAGGCATTTATAAAGTGTAACACATTTATTTTGAAAGTCTTCATGTTATTGTTTCTCATTTGCCACAAAGACAGCCGGATGGTCGGTGAGGCGGGAGGATAAGGGGCTGTCGTCCAGTGACTTGAACACGTTTCGCCTGCTATCATTATCTGAATCCACTTGCCTGGCCGCTTCGTACTTACGACGCTTCTCGAGGCGTGCGGCTCGTTCTTCCTCCGTCTCCTGGGCTCGCTGCCTCCTCTTAGTTTCGTTCCGACGAAGAAGCCTGGCTTCTTTTAGTCTCTCCGACTCACTATCGATATCTGCCGATGAATCTGACTGAGCCGCCCCTTGAATATATACGATGCAACGCCGGCTCCTCCTGTGTTGCAGTGTGGTTTCACCGGCTCCGCCACTGAGGTCATGCCAGATGCAAGCGGCGAACTCTTGCAACACAACTGTGGCGGCGCGTCACCGCGCCGTGGTAGCTCGAGCAGACGACGCCAGATGGCGTGGCTAGCGTCGTTGACAGCTGCGGCGGTTGCTAGCCAACGGCTCAGCTCGCGGTGCGGCCCCAGGCACTGCGAAACGGCGAGAATGCGGCCAATGTAGCTCTCGCTACAAAATACATCGCGCAGCTTGTCGTTGCTGTTCCAGTTGTTAAATGCAGCGACCCTTTCAGACGTGTCCAGTCAGCTTTCCGGATCCTCAAATGCTGATTCGCGAAATACCAGGTGGCTCCATGGGCTGCTGCAGCACGATCGGTGTTGGCGACACTGGGGCTGTCATTGTAGCCGTTGGCGTAGCCGTGCAGTTCCTCGTCTTATTAGGTAGAAGTCTGTATTCCTGTAGAAGTCCTTGCTACTTACGGCTAGCTCGCTGGTCCTTGGCAACGTTGGTGTTGTCCTCGAGTTTCGGGCTTGGATGGAGGCTTTGCGGTAGTGTTCGGTGCATGAACGCAATAGGACCTCCACCAGATGTCATGTGGTAGTGACGGTCCAAAACACAGTAGCAAAACTGTGAATGACGAATCTAACACTTTATTGGGCGAACCTGTGCCCAGAAAAACAGGCTACACTGAAAGCACAACGATAGCGGCGAGCACAGTCAGCAATCTTCGAAAAAACGCGTCGGCTTTTATACATAACTCGTCGAAGGTTCTGGACTAATCGGTGGTGCCTCCGCGTCTTCCAGAATGTACTACAAAGTTCGCGTCGCGCATACATGCAATCAGATTACACAAGGTTCAGTGACAGCTGATAGAACCATCGATCACATTCAAGAAACTTTTGATACATGCACGCCCGTCCTGCGCTGAGCGGTAACATTTGTTAGACGGTGAAACGCGGTCACCCGAGATAGATAAACAAGTGCACGTGTCAGTATTGACAGCATACTTTATCTTTCTTGGGTCACTGCTTTTCACCGCCGAACAAGTGTTAAACGTTATCGCTGGGAGCACAACGCACCGGCACGTATCAAGTTCTTCCAATGTTATCAATAGTTCTATCCGTTGGCTGTTGCCACCAAACCTTTTATAATTTGACTATATGCGCTACGCAAATTGTGCAGTACTTTCTTGAAGCCACGTGGCACCAGCGATTACACTGGAACCTTCAACGAGTCGTGTATAAAAGCCGACGCGCTTGACCTGTAGATGAGATTCTCGACGACCACCGCCTGTGCTCGCCGCTATCGTTGTGCCAGATTGTTACTCGTTTTAGCACAGGTTGGCCCAATAAAGAGTTACATTTGTACCTCAGTTCCGACACTGCGTCATTCTTTGCGTCAACACAGAATGAGAGTATCGTAATGCTTGAATTGAATTGTGGGCTTTTAGGTGCCATAAACACGATTTGCTTATGAAAGTACACCGTAGTGGGGGACTCCAGATTAATTTTGACTACCAGAGGTTCTTTAAAATGCCCCCAATGCATGAGACACCGGCGTTTTTTTTTTTTCATTTCTCCCCCGCCTCAATGCAGCAGCCGCGACCTGGATTTGATCCCGCGACCTCGTGCTCAGCAGCGCAACACCATAGCGGCAAGCCAGCGGGGCGGGTAACTTCTTTCTTTCTCGGGGTTTACGTGCCAAAACCAGTTCTGATTATGAGGCACGTCGTAGTGGAGGGCTAGGGATTAATTTTGACCACCTGGGGTTCTTGGGTCACTGCTTTTCACCGCCGAACAAGTGTTAAACGTTATCGCTCGGTGCACACCGCGCCGGCGCGTATCAAGTTCTTCGAATGTTATCGACAGTTCCGATTATGAGACACGCCGTAGTGGAGGGCTCCGGATTAATTTTGACCACCTGGGGATGACACAGTGTCGGAACTGAGGTACAAATGTAACTCTTTATTGGGGCGGGTAACTAGTGTGGAAGCTCAAGGTGGCGTTTGGACCAGTAGTACCTCCGTTAGTAGAAATGAAGGAAAGAGGGTTTCATTTGCATTATTTACACTGGCCCCTGTTACTCAAGCCCACTTCATCAGGAGCATATTAAACGTCGGAGTTCACACCAAAACACGTCAGAACCACCGCCAATGCACCACAGATCTCCGCTTTTAATACTGTCGTCTTCCCTAAGAGACTGGGCTGGGGAATCTGATGACGGTAGCTCGGTCAGTCACAATCATTGAATTGGTCGCAACATCCCTGACATGATGATGCACCGTTCCGCCGGGCCCGCCTCCAATGTCGCACCCCCGCCCCCGCATTTTTGAATATACGCGGCCACCTGTAAAAGTGAGCTTGAAGCTGTTCCCGCGGTGTTAGTCGACGATGGCCCTCTTCATCAATTAGCGAGCTCGGCGTGACGGCCCTCTTGTCAGGATCACGATTAGATAGAGTCATCTTTACGGCATTTACCGTATCCGCGGATGGCGGTGGTGGTTGTTGCCTCGACGCGAGCTCCTTTTTTTTAGGCATCACAGTTAATGACACGCCCGGTCGCATTCGGTGCGCGCGCTGATAAATGAACCGTCTCGTGAGGAATGTCCATGGAATCCGCTTGTACAGGTTGCGAAATAACAGACTCCTCCGCGGCGAGGAGATTTGACCTGAGGGTGAGCAGCTGTTAGGTTGTCCGAAGCATCGAGATTCCTTTCCGAGGTGATGGCTGAGGACCCACGATAAAGCTGCAGTCCCAGCACTTGCGTCATTGTGGTCTTCTTCCTAGAAAAACACAAGCACACACATACTCTTGTATGCGTGCCCGAGCGACACGCTTACCGGACGCTATGATCCCCGCATCGCTTTGCAGTTCTACACCTCTCTCTGTCTCTCTCCCTTTTTTTTTTCGTTGTCAGCCCTCGGCAAGACAGAATTTAGTTGCCTAGCTCAAATGAATTTTATAGCGATACGTACAAAACACGTATTTGTTAAAAAAAACTGAAATCGTTGTTCAAGATGCCCGACTTTAAGATCCCCCCCAAAAAAGAGTTTGTTCCGTCATTCAGTTTTGCTACTCTGTTCTTGAGCGTCACTTCTACTTGACGACATTCACCCACGTGCTCAAACAAACTTCTTGGCGAAGCCACCAGTTGGTGCGGCCAGTCCAGACAAGAAGCGCGAGAGGAATATACACTCTTAATACATGACGAGGTATTAAGATGTGTCCCCACATTGTTTTAACGCTAATCGCATTAGCATCGACATCCATCGTGGTTTGGCTTCCGCCGGAGCTCTTTCTACAATGCAATTTTGTCGCACAGAAGTTTCAGGCGATAATTCCTAGTATTTTGTAATAAATAAGTTCATAATATGCAATAAAAACCGTCAGAGAGTCATGAAGCCGAACCTAAGTATTCACAATCTAATTGTGGATTATTAACTTATGGTAAACCGTGTCCGCTGTCTGCTAGTATATTAGGACATAAAGATCGTGTTGGGCAATAAAAAATAATAAAAAATAAAAATAATTAAAACAATAAACTAAGCCCCGCCTGCTGCACCTAAGTATTGCAGGCAGTAGATTAGGACATAAAGATTGTGTTGGGCAATAAAAATTATAAAAAATAAGTAGATTAGGACAGTCGAAGCTACCTCAAACGTAAAAGTGCATAGGTAACCTGTTCTTCCTGATGCATTCAGCAAAATACCTTGCGAGAACGTAGCCACCGAATACGTTTTCAAAATATTAAATGTCTTGCACAATTTCAATCGACGCCAATTTACAAAACATATGAATCATGCTTAAGTACGGTTTGGTGGCAATGTATGCAAGCCTCCGTATACTTCGGCATTTGTAATGGTTATTGAGCCCTTACAGACCTCTTTCTCAAGCTATGGCAAAATGCAGGGGGCGCAATGCCAGCATTACTTTTTTTCAGATAACGCTAAGAGAGATTTTATTTTCGAATACTACAATGAAAAAGAAGAATGCGCTGTGATTACCTTCTCTGGTAGTACAGGTATGCTTCCTTGTGTCACTGCCAAATTTTTGTCGAACAACCTAGTCACTTAAGCTATGTGGTTGAATACAGCGAGAAAGCCGGTAGGGAAGTTGAAACAAAACGTATCTGTGAACACAGATTACAATTAGACGAACAGAGTATGATGACTTACATTCCGGATTCATGAGAAAATTGAAAACAATTATTTTGCACAGTTGGTTCGTACTCGTGGAAGCTCTTGTTCTCTAAAAAAAATCCATTACTTAAAGACAATTGCAGTACTCAAAGTGAACTTCGCAAGAACAACGAGTATGTGCGATTTTTAATGTTATCGCTTGTATTATGGATATTGTGATGTCATTATGGCATTAGGTTATTATTGTTATTTTAATGCTTAATAAAATCGCTACACAGACAGCTAATTGAACCCGCCATGGTTGCTTAGTGGCTATTGTGTTTGGCTGCTGAGCACGAGGTCGCGGGATCGAATCCCGGTCACGGCGGCCGCATTTCGATGGGGGCGAAATGCGAAAACACCCGCGTACTTAGATTTAGGTGCAAGGTAAAGAACCCCAGGTGGTCTAACTTTCCAGAGTCCCCCACTATGGCGCGCCTCATTATCAGATCGTGGTTTTGGCACATGAAACCCCATAATTAAATTTTTAATAGTTATTAGCAAATAATAACCGTAGCAACAAAAACAAAACGAGACCTCGTATATTTAAGGCCACCGAATAAAAATAATTGCATTTCGTCAAGACGTAATACTAAATACTCGCACTTTTCAAATTGCTGAGCGGTTTATATACCTGAGCCTAATTTTTATACGAATACGAGCTGCGACTGGCATGTAAGCCACGTCCTGGTGAAATTGGCTCAAGTGGCAGGTGTAATTGCTAGGCTCCGATACCTGCTTCCAAAAGAAATCGAGCTTTGGCTCTATCAGGCGCTGCTTAGCGATCTATTTTATTATTGCGAATTAGTATGGGGTACAACGACGGTCACTAATCTTATTAAACTGCCTTTGGTTTATAGAATATGTATTGCGCATATTTTCAATAGGTCTTTTGTTGCATCGGCTAAACATTTGTGTTGTAGTTCTTGAATAGTCCAGGTACACCAAGATATACAAATATATATCAAGCAGGGAATTCAAGTGATAAACTAGAGTAGCACAACAAATTTGCACACTTTAGCAAATTAGACACTTTCATTATCCCAGTCATCATCTAGACAACACATTTAAACTTCGGAAAACAACGACTTTCTTAAAGTCTTCCCTCGTTTCTAAATTATTACAACCTTAACAATCTTGATTTGCTTCTTTGATCATACGAGGATATTTACTGATTATATACAGTGAAGAATATTTGGAGTGTTCTAGCTATAAGTAGTGTTTGCTGCCTATTAGTAGAGGGTGTGGTTAAATGAAAAATAGTAGTCTTCTATCTTGTTGTTCTATTGTACTTAGCTGTTTTGTATATAGCCTTATTTTATCCAGTTTTTCTCCAGTGTGATTCAAAGGTTCTCTATCTTGTATTAAATATACTTTAGGCATCGATTTTCCAAAACATAAATTTGTTTTATTTTTTATTGCACAGATTGTTATGTATTGTTTGTACAATCTTTTGTAACTTTGTACCACCGGTATGTTCCATATTTTCCGGCTAGTATAAATCTTATTGTACTATCTGTTTGAGAATACGATGATTTTTTAAAGCAAGTGCTGTTACCGCTTTGAAATTATTACGGGGCAGTACACCAGTGAGCTATTAAAACAGATTTTTTTCACAATTATTCTTTTGGTGCCTTACCAGATTGACAAATACTTTGGCGCGATTTGATAATTGCTGTCAATTGGCAATTAATATAAAAATATTGTCCACCTAGAGGAGGATGCCTATGTGAGTTTGTATGAGAAATGGTAGTTATTACGAAAATGTAATTATACTGCTCACTGCGTTTGCATAGCAAGAGCTTTTAAATTAGTTCGATGCGCCTTCAAAGTTACCGATCCCATTTTCCCGACAAAGTCTACAATTCGATTCACAGGTCAGTGAACCTCAAGGCTGTTTAAAACGCTGGTAATAAAATTATCTCTTTTCTTTAGATATGTGGTAGTTAGGAGATGCTGTTGTCTTTAATTGGTGCTGGCTACTCCTTTTCCCATAAAGGTATCCAAAAAAGACAACCTACACCTATTAAAACTAGAAGTCGACTCCAAATCACAAGAACACAAAGTTCAGTCACATAAGTAGACTAATGCCAAGCTAAACTGAAAGTCAACTCATAAACACAGCAACACAAACTTCAGTCACAAAGGTGCCCCAATATAAACACAAAATCCAGTCACATAAGTACACTAATACCACACTAAAACTGAAAGTCAATTCAGAAACACAGCAACACAAAGTTCAGTCGTATAGGTGCACTGAAGTAAACACAAAGTGCGGTCACGTACCTGCACTAAAATTAGGGCAAATAAGAAAGCACGGATTAAATTCAAATGAAGGTACATTAAACGAGGTGTTGAATTGGCCAAAGTCAAGCAAAAAAAAATCCCCTAGAGTGAGCTTATCACAGATAAACTCTCTACTCAATAGTTTTCGAGAATATTTCTTACTTCTAGAAATCTTTGGAGGGTCATTAACGCTCGTGTTTGCAATAAACATGTTGGCCAAGGACCTAAGATCTTCTTGAGGCTGAAGGGCCTGTGTTGTAATGCCACTAAATCATGTGCTAAACGTTGTGTGTGTGCGTGTCGTGTAGCGGACATTCTAACAGAAGGTGTTGTACATCCTCATCCACATGGCCACAAGTTCATTCCGCACTATCAGCTCTTGAAATGTTTTGTTGAAAATGTTTTGTGTTCGTGGTACCGAGCCGCAGATGGTCAACGAGCGTTTCAAAGGCTATTGTTGTATCCAATGTGGACGGCATTTTAAATTGGAGGGCAGGGTCAATGTGAAATAAATCTGAAGATTTCGAGTTCTGATTAAACCATGTCGCTTTGCAACCACGGGCTGAGATCTGTCTTAGTATGTGCCGAAATTGGCCTCGCGTTAGAGGGAGACCATATGTGTCGTTATTAAATGAATTTGTCCAGCTGCCTTATCGGCTGCAACAATCCCAGGGATACTGCAATGACCAGGTATCCATTGGAACATTATTGTGCGATTTTCCTCACTTGCCTTTGTGAGATCCTTTAGTGTCTCATAAACTAACGCTATGTTTTAAGAAGTACTGATGCCACCATGAAGTAAAAAATTATGGGGTTTTACGTGCCAAAACCAGTTCTGATTATGAGGCACGCCGTAGTGGGGGACTCCGGAAATTTGGACCACCTGGGGTTCTTTAACGTGCACCTAAATCTATGTACACGGGTGTTTTCGCATTTCGCCCCCATCGAAATGCGGCCGCCGGGCCCGGGATTCGATCCCGCGACGTCGTGCTCAGCAGCCCAACACCATAGCCACTGAGCAACCGCGGGGGGTCCACCATGAAGTAACGACAAAGAAGCCTGCCAGTAACAAAGAATAACCCATTGGTTCCGTTTTTGCATTGAATTTAGGCATTGTAACAAAAACAGTATTGACACGTATACATGTTTATCTTTCACCGGTGGCCGCTTTCCACCAGCTAACAAATGTTAAACATTATCGCTCGGCGCAGGACGCGCCTGTATCGGAAGTTTCTAGAACGTTATCGATGCTTCTTTCCATTGCCTGTTTTCACCAACGCTTATGTTATCTGATTGTATGACCGACGCGAATTGTCTAGAACTTTCTGGAAGACCCGCGGGCATCAGGGATTAATCTGGAACCTTCGATGACTCAGGTATAAAAGCCGACGCGTTTCTCCGCTGATCAGATTTCGACGATCGCCGACTGTGTTCGCCGCTTTCGTTGTGCTTCGAGCGTAGCTTGCTTTCGTGGGCACAGGTTCGCCCAATAAAGAATAAGTTTCGTCATACGCAGTTTTACGACTGTTTACTTCAGCGTCACTACTACGCGACATCTGGTGGAGGTGCTAGTTCGTTCATGCACCGAACGCCCCCGCAAAGCCGCGACCCAAGCCCGAAACCGGAGGACGTGACCAACGTCGCCAAGGACCAGCGAGCTAGCCGTAGGCAGCAAGGACTTCTGCCGGAGTACGGACTTCTTCCCGAAAAGACCAGTGTAATCAAGGCCAAGTCAACGACCAGAATGGCAGCACCAGCGTCCCCCATCCTGCTCCAACAACCTCGGGAGCGACCGACCTTTCGTGGATCATCGGCTGAAGACCCTGAAACCTGGCTTGAGACATATGAGAGGACCGCGACGTTCAACAAATGGAGCGACGACGACAAGCTGCGCGATGTTTATTTTTCATTGGATGACGCTGCTCGAACCTGGTTTGAGAACAGTGAGACCACCCTGGTGACGTGGGGCCTATTTCGTGAGAACTTCGTGAGGACCTTCACGAATGTCGTGAGAAAGGAAACGGCCGAAGTTTTATTAGAAACCAGAGTGCAATTGCCGAGCGAGAACATCGCGATCTTCACGGAGGAGATGACTCGCCTCTTCCGCCACGCCGACCCCGATATGTCTGAGGAAAAGAAAGTTCGCTTCTTGATGCGGGGAGTCAAAGAGCATCTATTCACCGGATTGATGCGCAACCCGCCGAAGACTGTGGCAGAATTTGTTTCGGAGGCCACAACGATCGAGACGACGCTTGAAATGCCAGCCAGGCAATACAACCGCCGTGCGCTGACAAACTACGCCAAAGCTCAAGCGCTAGGCGTCGACGACCTGCGCGAAACGATCAGAGCGGTGTTATGAACGGGTTGGCGTTTGATCTCAGCGCTGCCATCCGTTGTTGCGGGTCGGAGATTAATCCGCCGCTGCTGCCAGTTTGTTGAGACTCCGGTAGCGTTTAGGCCGGTGATCCTTCAGCCAAAGGGATGAGTACGTCCGGGAGTAAGATCGAGAGAAAAGAGGGTTTATTTTACACTATTTACAGTGGCTCCAAATATGGAAGCCCACTCCATGGGGCAGCACTTTGAAAGTCTCAGCTCACTACATGTCTGAGCACATATCAGAACAGGTCAGGACACACCACTGCACGCAAGGTGTCTCCTTATAAAACATCGGTCTTCCCTAGTTGACCTGACTAGGGAATCAGATGACCTTGATGCGGCCAATCAGAAAGGCCGTCTTGTTCGCTGAACTCCGCCTCTAATATTGCACCTTCGAAGCAAGGACGAGGCAATCCGGAAACAGGGGGTTGACACTCCTTTCACGAAAGTCGGTGACCTGTTTCTTGCCCTCCGACGGTCAGCTTGCCCGGGTCGGGAGAATGGCCTTTGTACTAATCCCCGCGTCTAACGATGGGGGGCAAGCTTCGTGAGCTTCTTTGTCATCGCGTCCCAGCTGGTGTTGCGCCGCGTCGCCAAGTAGGCGGCTGCTGATGAAGGGGGTGGCATCGGGGGAAGCACCTAAATAATGCGCACTGCCTAGTTGGGGCGCTTGTTTGCCTGTCTCGTCGGTGTCTGGCACTGTCGCCGTCTCGGCGACGCTCATGAAAGGGCCTGCCTCGATGGGAAACAATCAAAGAATGCACCCGGCCGATTCGGGACGCAACAGCGGTTGTACGGGAAGAGCTGCAGAAATTATTCCCAAGGTCGCAGCCTCAGGTGACTTCGATCGCTGACATAGTTAAAGAAGAGATTCAGCGGTCACTGGAAGTGCCAGAAGTTCCGGGATCGCCTCAACCACAGCCGCAAGCGATGACCTACGCCGCCGTCGCCCGTCGTCAACGGCCCCCTCCGCGTTCGCGCCAGGGCCCCGTAACGCCGCAGTTCCGTCGTCCACAGCCGCCGCCGCCAGCACGCCCGCCCGTCGCCCAGCGCAACTACCAGAGGAAGATGGCCATTTGGCGCGCCCCCGACCACCGCCCGCTCTGCTATCACTGCGGGGAAGCCGGCCATGTCTACCGCCGATGCCCATACCGCGAGATGGGCCTACGAGGGTTCGCCGTCAACGCGCCACGTCTGCAGCTTGGCGAGCGACCACGCGACATCACTGACTACCTCGCCGGAGCACAGTGGCAACCACGACGACCCTCACGCTCGCCGTCACCAGGACGCCACCTGTCGCCGCAGTGCCGACCATACACTGGCCTAGTCCGGGGCTGGTCCGTGAGCCCCTATCCGGGAAACTAAAGGCAGCAACCGATGGAGGTGCGGTTGCTGTACGACGCAATTCCGAAGATCCTCTGCCACCGACGAAGAAGATTCGCGAATCATCACGCCGAATTATCGGCAGGCCGCCTGGCAAGAGCCTTGTCGACAACACTTCGCCGCCGAAAGAAGACCTGCCGACGCGACGTAGCAGCAGCGGAGCACGCCGACGCAGCCGTGATCCGAGGCTATGACTTAGCCGCAACGCCAGACGACGGTCTACCGACTTAGACGTGCTAATCGATGGTCATAACGTCACCGCTCTGGTCGACACTGGAGCCGACTATTCCGTCTTCAGCGGCGCGTTCGCCGCCAAGTTGAAGAAGGTGAAAACAGCCTGGCAAGGACCCAATATCCGTACAGCGGGAGGCCACCTAATAACGCCCACTGGAATCTGCACAGCACGAGGCACAGTAAACAACCGCACTTACCCGGCGAACTTTGTAATCCTGCAGCAGTGCTCCAGGGATGTCATCCTAGGCATGGACTTACTAAATCAACACGGTGCAGTCATCGACTTAAAGTCCAAGTCGATAACGCGTTCAACGGACAACGCGATAAAACCTGATACAAGCATAAGTTACCATGCCTTTAATGTGCTTGAAGAACAAGTCACCGTTCCGCCTCGCTCCATCGTAATGATTTCCGTCGGTACCAAAGTGTTTGCAGACATGGAAGGCGTCATCGAGGGTGATCATCACTTACTGCTCGACCGTGAAATTTGCGTCGCGAGAGGCATAGCTGAGCTACGTGCAGGGAAAGCAAGGGTGATGCTCACGAACTTCAGCCCCGAATACAAGCACATTAACAAAGGCACCATGGTCGCCTACATCGACAAAATAGTACAAGCCAGCAGTGCTTTCGCTTTCACGGATTCCAGTGCACCTGCAACGACGACTATAGTATCTGAATCAACATTCGACGTCAACCAGAACCTTCCCAGACATAAGAAAGAACAGCTAAAAGATCTGCTCCTGGAATACAAGAACTGCTTCTCGTCGTCGCCAAAAGTTCGACAAACCCCTGTCGCGAAGCACCGCATTATAACCGACGAATATGTCGGCCCAATCCGTCAGAGCCCGTACCGAGTTTCAGTGCGCGAACGCGAGGCCATAAGGCAACAAGTCGACGAAATGCTACGCGACGACATCGTCCAGCCGTCCAAGAGTCCGTGGGCGTCCCCCGTGGTGTTAGTGAACAAGAAGGATGGAACCCTACGTTTCTGCGTCGATTATCGTCGCCTAAACAAGATCACGAAGGACGTATACCCCCTCACACGGATTGACGATGCCTTGGATCGACTCTATAACGCAAAATATTTTTCGTCGATGGACCTCAAAACTGGCTACTGGCAAATCGAAGTCGACGAGAGGGACCGGGAGAAGACTGCCTTTATAACACCAGACGGACTGTTCAAGTTCAAGGTCATGCCGTTTGGTCTTTGCTGGGCACCTGCGACTTTCCAACGCGTCATGGATATAGTACTGGCAGGCTTGAAGTGGCATACTTGCCTCGTCTATTTGGACAACGTCGTTGTGTTTGCCTCAAGCTTCCAAGAACACCTGCAGCGCCTTGAAACAGTTTTTCAAGCAATCAAAACCTCCGGACTCACGTTAAAGCCAGAAAAGTTCCGCTTCGCATATGAGGAGCTCTTGTTTTTGGGGCACGCCTCAACAAGTCTGGAGTGCGCCCCGACCCTCAGAAAACTGCGGCCATCTCCAACTTTCCTCCACCCGCCGACAAGAAGGCAGTGCGTAGATTTCTTGAACTGTGCGCCTATTATAGGCGCTTCGTCAAAGACATTTCACGGATCGCCGAGCCGCTGACGTACCTCACGAAGGCTGACGTCCAGTTCAAGTGGGAGACCCCGCAAGACGAAGCATTTGAAGAACGGAAGCGACGCCTGCAATCGCCGCCAGTACTTGCGCTTATCGACGAAAACGCCGATACCGAAGTTCACACCGACGCAAGCAGCGTAGGACTGGGCGCCTTGCTTGTGCAGAGGACTGACGGACTAGAAAGGGTTGTAGGTTACGCAAGCCGGTCGCTATCGAAGGCGGAAGCAAATTATTCCACAACAGAAAAGGAGTGCCTCGCCATCATCTGGGCTACATCAAAGTTTCGCCCCTACCTCTATGGCAGGCCCTTTAAAGTTGTGAGCGGCCACCACGCCTTTTGTTGGCTAGCTAACTTGAAGGATCCTTCAGGTCGCCTCGCACGATACAGTCTGAGACTTCAAGCATTCGACATCACCGTCGTTCACAATTCCGGGCGAAAGTACTCTGACGCCGACTGCTTGTCTCGCGCCCCCGTCGAACCGCCGCCACAGGACGACCAGGATGACGACACTTTCTTGGGATCCATCAGTGCCGACGAATTTGCCGAACAACAGCGAGCCGACCCGGAACTAAGGAGCCTTGTAGACTACGTGGAAGGCAAGACCGTCATTGTGCCGAAGGTTTTCAGGCGAGGATTGGCGTCGTTTTTCTTGCAAAACGACATTCTCCTAAAGAAGAACTTCTCGCCTCTCCGAGCGAACTACCTCCTCGTGGTACCCTCAGCATTGCATCCAGAGGTTCTGCAAGCTCTCCGTGACGACCCAACGGCTGGACACCTCGGTTTTTCCCGCACGCTCGTCAGGATACAAGAAAAATACAACTGGCCTCGCCTCTCTGCCGACGTCGCCCATTACGTAAGGACATGCCGAGTCTGTCAGCGACGCAAAACACCGCCGACAAGGCCAGCCGGACTTCTACAGCCGATCGAGCGACCTCGCCGACCGTTCCAGCAGATCGGGATGGACTTACTGGGGCCTTTTCCGACTTCGACGTCCGGGAATAAATCGATCGTCGTAGCTACGGACTACCTCACCGGCTACGCCGAAACAAAAGCCTTGCGCAAAGGCAGTGCTGCCGAGGTAGCCCGATTCTTCGTTAAGAATATCCTCCTGCGTCACGGTGCCCCAGAAGTCCTCATCACCGACAGAGGTATGGCCTTCACGGCTGAACTAACTCAAGCCATCCTGCGCTACAGCCAGACAAGCCATCGCCAGACCACCGCCTTACCACCCGCAGACGAATGGCCTCACCGAGTGCCTAAATAAGACCATCGCCGACATGCTGGCAATGTACGTCGACGTCGAACACAAGACGTGGGATGCCATCCTTCCGTACGTGACCTTCGCATACAACACGGCCATGCAAGAAACGACGCACATGGCGCCGTTCAACCTGGTCTACGGAAGGAAACCGGCAACGACGTTTGACGCCATGCTAGCGTATGTTTCCGGCGAAGGAAATCTCGACGTTGCCACCTATTTGCAACGTGCTGAAGAAGGTCGACAGCTCGCTCGTCTACGCATCAAGAACTAGCAGGAAACCGACAGCCGATACTACAATCTTCGACGACGCTACGTCGAGTACCAGCCCGGAGACCGTGTTGGGGTCTGGACTCCGATACGCCGGCGAGGACTTAGCGAGAAACTCTTACGTCGCTATTTCGGACCATATAAGATCATCCGACGTATTGGCGCACTGGACTGTGAGGTCGTGCCGGACGGTATTTCGCAATCACAGCGGCACCGCGCACGACCTGAAGTCATCCACGTGGTGCGTCTTAAGCCTTTCTACGCCCGCTGACGAACTTAAGCCCTTTGCTGCTTTGCTATTTTTGTCCCTTTCTGTACGCGTGGTTTTGTTTTCGCTTTTTTGTTTGTGGCATCGGCACGATGCTTTTTAAGGGGAGGGTATATACATGTTTATCTGTCACCGGTGGCCGCTTTCTACTGGCGAACAAATGTTAAACGTTATCGCTCGGCACAGGACGCGCCTGTATAGGAAGTTTCTAGAACGTTATCGATGCTTCTTTCCGTTGCCTGTTCTCACCGACGCTTATGTTATCTGATTGTATGACCTACGCGAATTGTCTAGAAATTTCTGGAAGACCCGCGGGCATCAGTGATTAATCTGGAACCTTCGATGACTCAGGTATAAAACATAGAGAAAGAAATTCAACAAAAGGGGACACTCGGCAAAAACTGGCAACAGGGAACACGTCACCATACGTCACGCTATACTTTTGACACCGAACGTTAGCTGCCGCGAGCATCGAAAAAAAAAGAGAACTTAAGTTAACAGGCATTGATTTATTTTTTTAATTATTTGCCGCGAAAACTAAAACGTTTTGCGTATAAATGAAGCTTTGCGACTTATTTTCCTTGCCTTACCTAGTCACGGGTCAATGACGCGCCAGATACATGCGTCATCCGCCAGACACACACTCCCCCGAAGCCAGCGAGGATGGCTGCGCGCGCGTTTGAGCGCTCGCGCGCGGCGACCCGTCTGTCTCCTTCTTTTTTAAATGTAACCTGGTTTATTGGGCTCTCGGCGTATTCTTGCGTTCCTTCTGCACTGGGTGAAGACACCACTGCACTATTGGACTACGGCAATGTGAGAAATCTTGTTTCACAGTCTACGACGCAATTAGGCTTACGGCACGGGACCGAGACTTAAGACGCAGTTAGCGAAAAACAGCTCGGCCACCCTGGCGCAGTTAACTTGAGTTAATGAATCGTGCTGAGACATGTTTCCGACGCTTCCTAGAGGATTATGGTAACTTATTTCGGTTTTTGAGCCACATTTGCCGCACAGGGCGCCGTGTCGCAGTTAGCGAGAACTCGCCCGTGGTGCGTAGTCTAGTGCATATTGCTAGGAGAAGTTTGTGCCGCTTTCTCTGACGCCAGGCATTACTGAAAAGTAATTGCGTTACTTTCTGGGGTACTTTTGAGGCACGCTGGCCGCACAGCGCGCTGTGACGCAGTTAGCGATAAGCAGCTCGGCCGTGGTGATAAAGTTAGTTTGGCGTGTAATGAATCTAAAGGTGGATTCACACGGCCGGACGGAGGAGGAATTTTCGCAGCGGATGGCGTATCACGTGACGCGCGCGTCATCAAAACGTGCCGCCCTCGCCTAGTCCGGGCTCCTCCGCTCGCGGTCCGGATTGAAAATGCTCGCCGGTATTTCTATCCGTCCGTTTGGCGGTCGTCTGACCTCAATTTAGCGTAGTCAGCGTCAAATCTGTCAACATCGGACGCATTGGCGTAGCTACGATGGTGTGTTATCGGCTTGGAGCCACGTGTGATTTCGTTGTGCAGCAGTGACCACGTGTATTTTGTTGTGATGCAGCGGGAAAGGCGAGTCGTGGTTGCGCGCGCATTTCTATTTACTCAGACCGCGCAGCCTGCGTGACTTCAACATGAGTGAGGTGCACAAGAAAACGCTAAGTGACGAGGCAACCGTCACTCTTTTGGTTCTTGTTGAGGGATTCATAGCACTATGGCATATAGGGCACGCCGAGTATGCAAACGCGCAGCTGCTAATAAACGTTGGAGTCGAGAGTAAGCACGCGGATTCCGCAAACGGCGGTCCGGCTGTGCGAATGCGACCTCACTCGGCTGCGCCGGATTCAAGTGATGACGTCACTGCTCGTCCGCGGAGCAGGCGGGATTTTGCCCTCGCGTGTGTATCCACCTTTAGAGGGACAAGTCTGTGACGTTTTTTGTGGCTCCGCAACAACATATACCTTCTTTCGATACTCACGCCTGTTGAAAACGCGATGGGCGATTGCCAAGAGTGATAACATGGGGTGTGCTGCTGGCGCCGGCAGAACGCGCGAACGACGAACATATCAGACACTTGTAATTCGAAAATTACGTCTTCTAAAGGACTGAAAAAAGGCAAATGCCTTTTTTCAGTCCTTTAGAAGCACTCACGCATTTATCTTGAGTGCCTGTTGCGTTCGTCTCTATGTATGCAGCGTACCGTCGCGTCGCCCGAGGCCAAGTTTTGGAAACGCGAAGTCGCTCGTGTATTTGTGCTGCCAAAGTGCAGGAAATAATTCCCAGAAATGGGGGAACGCTTGGAAATCAGATGTTTTCATATATGTTTGGGATGAGTCGGGTATTTTCTACGCCATGTATGTAAAAGCGAATTACTTTTGTTTGTAATGCCGCCCATTCACCGCTTTCGCACGTTTCGCCTCTACACGCAGTATTCCTATGTCTAAATACCAAAATGACTCATGCTTGTAACATGCTGTTACGTGCTTGCAAATGTAACATGCTTGTAATTTACTTTTTTTTTTTTTCAGCTGGTGCCGTCCGGTGGAGCTTCATACAGGAACTACTGCCTTACCTGCTGGTGTCACAACGTTGGATGAACGCACAAAAAGCGCGGAACGAGCTTTTATATAGAGCAAAGTAAATATTTCCTCATTGCACAAAAGGTCTTGCGTCTACTTTGTGAAATTGCACGTGGCACAGATTCGATGGGACTTTACGAGATCGTTCGCAATCATATTTACTAAATAATAAAGCGATTCTGCACGAAGAGCAAAAGAAAAAAAAAGAGGTGGAGGGGGCGCAGTCGGCGTGCTCGATTGCGTTCAAAATACGCGCGCCCAAAACCGAAACCGGAAGTGATGTAAGTGATCGACACCGACCGCTTGGCACGCTGCAGTCAATTCGGCTGCTGGGCCCTATGGGAGTGTCCCCTCTTGTTGAATTCTTTTCTCTATGTATAAAAGCCGACGCCTATCGCCGCTGATCAGATTTCGACGATCGCCGACTGTGTTCGTCGCTTTCGTTCTGCTTCGAGCTTAGCTTGCTTTTGTGGGCCCAGGTTCGCCCAATAAAGAATAAGTTTCGTCATACGCAGTTTTACGACTGTTAAGCGTCACTAATACGCGACAATATTACAAAAAGCTCTGCTATAGTTGATGATGTCGTGTGAGACAGTTTAAACGTCTATAGTCGGTTCCATTATGGACTAACAAAGGGAGTTGTAGAACAATTTGTTAGACAAGAACCGTCTGCATAAGCTTGAATATAGCCAGGGTACCGAAAGTGTATCTGGTATAACGCTATTAGTTGCGCTGCTAGCCTAAACATGTCTCGTTTGCGAGTAATTCCTTGAACCGAAAGTTTAATTTTTGGAGCGGCAAGTAGCCATGGAGGGTAGGAAATATCTGTTATACAAAATTCGTGATGTGGTAGTAGATATTTTGCACTTGAATCACTGTATTATTGTTCGCCCTGTATCTCTGAATAAGTGTGTCGGAGCTAACACGAGAAAGATCCAGCCCTGACAGCGTTGAGTTTTCGAACTGTTATTTTTTTATTCTCACTCTGCACGTGCCGCGCGTTCGAATGCCAACTTCTTCTTCCTTGACGGGCGCCGCATGCTGAGGCGCTACAGGGCTCCCCCCCCCCGTAGAGCGTGAGCCATAGGAGTCGCCCAGTGAACGTGCTTGGATGTGGGAGTCCAGACTTGAGATGGAAGCTCCGCGGACGCGAGAGCGGCAATGTATGCAGGTTTTAGTCGATCGGCAGCCACGACGTCTTCACGGCCGTTGATGTCCAGCGTGAACGTTTTAGGTGTACGATGGAGGACGCGAAATGGGCCATCATAGGCCGGTGTGAGTGGTGGCCGTATTTGGTCACGCCGAACGAAAACGTGACTGCAGTCATGCAGATCCTGGCGGACGAAGACAGACTGGGGGTGTCGGTCGGCAGGAATTACAGGAGCAAGGTCGTGAAACGTGGTGCGCAGCTCTCGAATGTACGTAGAGGCATCATGAGTGGAAGGGGGCGACGACGGCTCAAAGAATTCACCTGGAAGACGCAGAGACACGCCATAGACTAGTTCAGCTGATGAGCAGCCGAGATCCGTCTTCAATGCTGATCGGATGCCCAGAAGTACGAAGGGGAGGTGATCAAGCCAACGTTCTCTTGGCTGGTGAGCAGTGAGGGCAGCTTTCAGTTGTCGATGAAGCCGTTCGACCATGCCATTGGCTGAAGGATGGTAGGCAGTCGTGTAGATGTGTCGAATGCCCAAGATATTGGCAAGTGCGGTGAAAAGGGCCGATTGAAATTGACGACCACGATCAGTGGTGACGACAGAAGGGCATCCAAAGCGTGATACCCAGCCGTTTGTGAAAGCCTTTGCCACTGTCGGTGCTGTAATGTCGGAAACGGGAAACGCTTCCGGCCATCTGGTGAAGCGATCCACACATGTCAGTAGGTAACAGGCCCCTTGTGATGGTGGAAGAGGGCCGACGATGTCCAGATGTACGTGGGAAAACCTTGCGTCGGGAGGCCGAAAGGGGGATGGTGCAGTGACCGTGTGACGGTGAATTTTAACACGCTGGCACTGAAGGCAGGTTCGCGCCCAGCGTCGGACGTCAGCATTGATACTTGGCCAAAGGAAACGAGATGTGACTAGCTTCTGGGTCGCTCGAATACCCGGATGGCTCATGTTGTGCAATTGATCAAAAATTGCACGACGAAACGCTTTAGGCACGAAGGGCCGAGGAACACCAGTAGACGTTTCGCACGTTATTAATGAGGTAGAAAATGGAAGTAGGCACTCCGTGAAAGATAGAGACGTGGATGAAGAGCGAAGACTATGCAGCTCAGGATCGTTGCTCTGGGCAGCTGCTAGCTCTTCCATGTCTAGTGGTGGCTGGGTCGACAAGGCATCGATGCGTGAGAGTGCATCAGCGGCGGCATTTTCCGACCCGTGTACGTGTCTGAGATCCACGGTGAATTCGGAGATAAAGCATAGTTGACGGATCTCCCTTGCAGTGTAAGTGCTGTGATTGCGATGGAAGGCAAACGTCAGGGGCTTGTGGTCTGTAACGACGTAAAAGTCCCGGCCCTCCAGTAAATGGCGGAAATGTTTGATGGCGAGGTACACAGCAAGGAGTTCTCGGGCAAATGTACTGTATTTTACTTCCGGTGGTTTGAGTTTTTGCGAGAAGAATCCAAGGGGCTGCCAACCTGATGCGTGCTGCTCGAGAACAGCGCCAACTGCTACACTCGATGCATCGGTGATGAGACGAAGTGGGGCATCAGGAACGGGATGTATGAGCATGGTGGCGTCTGCCAGAGCCTTTTTGGCAGTGGCGAAGGCAGATGCGGCGTCGTCGGTCCATTCCAGTGGCGCAGCCGGGTCTTTTTTTATAGCTAATAGGTCGGTTAAGGGCTTTAGGAAAGTGGAACACTTAGGAAGAAAGCGGCGATGGAAGTTTAGTAGGCCCAGGAATTCTCGGAGTCGTTTCATTGATGTCGGGGGTGGAAAGTCTTGGATAGCCTTCACTTTGCTGGCGAGCGGTTGTATACCCTGTGGAGTGACAAGGTGGCCTAAGAACTCGATTGTAGCGACGCCGAAGACGCACTTATTGGGATTTATGACGAGGCCGTAATCATCCAGACGGTGAAACAGGGTGCGCAGGTGGTATTCATGCTCAGGGCCCGATGAGCTTGCTACCAGGAGGTCATCAAGGTAGGCAAATACGAAATCGAGACCTCGCGTGACCTCGTTGATAGTGCGCTGAAAAGTCTGCGCTGCGTTGCGCAGTCCAAAAGGCATCCTTACATATTCGAACAAGCCAAATGGGGTGATGATGGCCGTCTTCGGAATGTCAGCGGGTTCTACAGGAATCTGATGGTAAGCCTTCATTAAGTCAATCTTAGAGAAGATCGTGCACCCAGCCAAATTTGATGTGAAATCCTGTATGTGAGGAAGTGGGTAGCGGTCTGGTAAGGTGTGGGCATTGAGAGCGCGGTAATCCCCACATGGTCTCCAGTCGCCAGGATCTTTCTTCGGGACCATGTGGAGTGGCGATGCCCAGTTGCTGGAGGAAGGCCGCACAATGCCAAGTTCAAGCATGTGCTCAAACTCACGGCGGGCGATGGTGAGGCGTTCTCCAGAAAGTCGACGAGGCCGTGTAAAAACGGGAGGTCCAGTGGTCACAATGTGGTGAGTGACGGAATGCTTCACCGGTGACTCTCTGGTGTGCGGCTTCGTGAGGTTGGGGAAATCAGCGAGTATTTTTGCATACGGCGAAGCAGGTGTGAGAGCTTGAAATCTCGTTGACGAGGAAATGCAGAGTATACCGTTAATGGATAGGCGCGTGTTGAGATCTATGAGGCGATGAGCATGCATGTCCACAGCAAGGTTGAAAAAACTGAGGAAGTCAGCGCCAAGAACAGCTTGCGAGACGTCAGCGAGGATGAAAATCCAGCGGAACGTACGGCGTAGTCCAAAGTCAAGTGTAAGAGAGCGTTGGCCGTATGTGGGAATGGCGGAGTTGTTGATCGCTTGGAGTGGGCAGGTCTGTTCGTTGCGACGGCGATCTGCACAGGAGGCCGGTATGACGCTAACCTGGGCTCCTGTGTCGACGAGGAAGAAAGCGCCAGTGATCTTATCGGAAACATAGAAAAGGCGGCATGACGTTCTACCAGTACCACTCGCTGCCGTCAGTGGCCGGTCGTCGCATTTCCCGACCAGGAGCACGGGTGAGTGCACTTGCGTGCAAATCGGCGGTGGTACCAGCACATGGTCGAGGACGAGTCGTCCCGTGGCGCGTCGGTTGTCTGAAGTCCCGGAGAGCGTGGAGACGTCGAGAAGCGACTGTGGAACTGGAACCTGGATGCCGATCGGCGATGCGCAGGTACGAAGTCATCGAGACGTCTGACAATGGCGTCCAAACGGTTGTCGATGCTCGCGAGCGCGGGGTCTGCAGCGGTGGCCGGTGGCGACGTGGTCATGGCGTTGAGGCTATGTGCCCGCGAGTAGTCTGCCACTCGATCAGCCATTTCAGCGAGCGTGTCTACTGGGACATCTCCTGCAGCGACGAGGACCGGGACCATGCTCTGCGGTAAGCGCTGAAGGAACAACTCACGCAAAAGCTTCTCCTCTTGAGGGGCGGATGTCCCGCCAATGAGCTGGCGCATGCGTCGCAGGAGCTGGGATGGGCGACGGTCACCGAGCTCTGTGGCCGTGATGAGCTGTTGGAGTCTGCTGTGTTCAGACTCGGACTTGCGGGAAATGATAGCTTCCTCCAACGTGTCGTAGGGATGGCTCGAGTGCGGCGAAGCTAAAATATCTGTGAAGTCTTCGGCTACGTCCGGAGGTAAGGAGGACACCAGATGCCAGTACCTGGTCTGTTGGCTGGTGATTTGCCGTAGACGGAAGTACGCCTCGACCTGCAGTAACCATGTGCAGGGGTTGTTTGGCCAAAATGATGGCAGGTTGACGTGTTGGATCGCAGCCACCGCAGCACTGCTAGGTCTGGCGTCTTCTTGGGCGTCAGGACCGGTAGGCAGGGTGGAAGAGCCGGCGGGATCCATGCGGGATGGTTGGGGTTGCGTGTTCATTATCGGGTCACCATTATCTGTCGGAGCTAACACGAGAAAGATCCAGCCCTGACAGCGTTGAGTTTTCGAACTGGTTTTTTTTTTATTCTCGCTCTGCACGTGCCGCGCGTTCGAATGCCAACTTCTTCTTCCTTGACGGGCGCCGCATGCTGAGGCGCTACAAGTGTAATCGCTAGTGGGTGCCTTTTGTGCTGCACTGAAACGTGAAAGTATTGTCGACAGGTTTCATCCCCCCTCATAATAGGGAATGAAGGACGACGTGCCTCTCCAATTAGTCAGGAATATTAGGTTGCTCGACGAACGCCTAAGCATACTCAAATGCTCGTAGCTATTATTTGTTCAAGTCGCTCTTCAGGTGCACGGGGGATTTCATGCAGAACAGGTGAAGAATAAGCTTTCTTTTGCTTTATAAGTGCATTATGTATATTTAGAAGTGTTGGAACTGACCCTCCATATGCCGTGCCTGCTACGCGGGGAAGAACATTTATTGTGGAGTTTATTTGCTCTTCGAGGGCTTTAATATAGCAATTCTAAGAATTTGTCTGTCAAGTATAACTCTCAGAAATTGGTGTTGTTTTACTATGTCTAAACGTGGTTCCTCAAGGCACACCTGAAAGTCTTTTATAGATATTCTGATGAAGGGTAGCACAGCCGTCTTACTGTAAGATAGCTCCATTCCTCTTTCCTTTAAGAATTTGTCCATAATGTTTAGGGCTTCCTGTAAAGTTGATTGAACAAGGCTGGCACATGAACTAGAGGCCCAAATAGAAACATCATCCGCATATGTAGAGTAGTGTAGTGCAGGTGGAAGTCTTCGCGGTGAATTAGCCATCACACAATTAAAGAAGAACAGACTTAAGGCACTACCTTGTGGGACTTAATGAGCAAGAGTATGAGAGGAACTTTTCCCTTCGCTTGTTTGAGTAAATATAGATGTGCCATTCAAGAAGTTCGATATCCAAAGCAGCTCCCTTCCAGAGACTCCCAGTTCAGCAGACCACATAATATATGAGCATAGCTGACTGTGTCGAAGGCTTGCTTAATGTCTAAAAAGCCGCTATTGTGACATTTCACCTGACTCGTTAATGCTCAACATAGGAAGCGATATCCAAAATTGCATCCATGGTGCATCATCGCCTTCGAAATCCTGTCATGTGACCAGGAAGTGCTTCTCTTTGCTCACACCACCATTGCAGACTAGTGTCAAGCATTTTCTCCATGACCTTTCATAAACAGGACCTCAGGCTCACAGGACGAAACGGCTCAGGAGAGAGAGAGAGCAGTCTTACCAGGCTTCAATATAGTTATCACACGTGCTGCTTTACAAGAGGCAGGGACATACTTCTTTTCAAGCGAAGGTTGTATTGCCTAACTCGCACCGGCGTCGGTGTTGATGTTGGCGTACGAAATAACCTATGCCGTGCGAAAATAATAAAAAAATTATAGCCAGGCTTCCAGTACCCCCGCAAGGTACTGCAAACTTCTTGGCGCGGGAGGATCGTATGACCAGGTTCCACGACAGCACGACAATACTACCAATTTCAGAGACGCGTATACCCGTTCCCTCACGCTAGGTTAGACAGGACGCAAGCAGTACACTACAGACAATTACAAACGGATTCTTATAGAAATCCCAGACTCATGCACGCCATGTATCCAGACATGTACACTACAAACAGATGTACATCGCGTGGCGAGGTGGCCACACTAAATCACATGTTATGGGAATGTCAGGACTTCACAAGCAATTCGGCCAGTGCGACCCCTCCGTTTCTTCAACCGCCAGCATCCGCTCGCGCTGCAAAGACCGCACTGCTCAGCTTGAACCTGACAGCACAATTCTGGGCCGTCCAGCGAGCCCGGGAAGCCGCTTCGACACAAGGTCTCCGAACCGCATCAGCGGCGGGTGCCCAGACCCACTGAAAAGACGCCGGACTCAAATCTAATTGATTTAAAAGTAAAATTTACGTTCTTCTTCGTCGGGCTGCAGAATCACGCCACCCAATACCAGGAATTAGGGACATTTCGTACAGTTTCCTTTTTTCGCCACCACGTGGCGTATCGACCTTAAAGAATTCGAAATTCCCGCTATGACGTATGCTATGACGCACAACTAAAGAAAACGCAATAAAAAGAAACACACCCTGAAGCTGTGGCTTCACCTCGGTGCTTGGAAACGAGCGCGCTTGTGTATCAGCGTTATCTCGAAGACGGCCAGCTACTTGCTCTACTGACAATGAATCGACGGTTTTGCTAGACACTTCGCCAGAAAGCTCGTCCGCATTCTGGAGAGATGGCTGATCGAGATAACGGCTCCCGCGAAGCTTCCGATGAATATATGTTTTTTTCCTTGAGCAGACTTTTTATTTGTACACCACTGTGGCCACGGTCTTGCGTATACGTCAGGGTTCTGTTTCATGGGTTTCCTATAAAACTGGCGTGCTCCATTGTTTAAGAGGAAGCTTTAGCTCGGGCCTATCTTCGATGCCGGATTATCAAATACATGTAAAATGCAGGAATCCCTTTCGGCAATCACTACACTTCAACTTTTTCTTTTTCTAAATTCATCATAACTCATCAAATTTGGTGCATTGGTTGCTCTGAGAAACTACTTCCGATTTCCCATGTATTTCGATAGGAGCCCCCAAGCTCAATGTTCCCCCTAAGTTCGAGCTTGAATAATATACTTGTTGGCAAGATACGTTTGTAAACGTGTGATCGTGAGCTAATGAGCTAGAGCACTGGCTTACTGAGCTCAACGGCAGAGGATATGTTTACAAAGCGTCTTGGGAAGGAATAGGAGAAAAGAAAGGGAGCAGGCTGGTATGTTATTCAGAAGCGTGTCTGGTTGGCTAAAAATTACTAAATGCGTTGGTCGTCATACCACCTTCCGTTCCATCAGCATAATTTCTATTTCATTCCGCTAGTATTGTGCTATTATTGTCAGTCAATCGAGATTAGAACACCGGTGTCATGGCATTGTATTCCGTCGCAATTCTTTATCGCCGTCACTTCAGAATCCTCTCATCGTCGTCATGCAGTCGTCCTTATATGCCCTCGTCGTTCTATCGACATCATTCCTACCTCGTAATTCCATCGTCGTCACTGCATGCACCGTCGGCCTGCGGTCCTTGTTCTACCATCGTGAGGTAACATTGGCTAGCGATGGTCATAACAAATCGGGTCAATCAAGGAGACAGTGTATGGCCGCATATAGCCGAATCACTTGAAAATGAGGAGAAACACTACGGATTCTAAACAAAGATGTCTTAGTTAACACGGTGTGTCGTTTCTTGTTCGCTAGATTGCGTAAATGCTAATCGCATTAACTTCGATAATCATCTTAACATGGGTTCTGCAGGAATTCTTTCGTCTTCGCGACACTAACGAACTCTTGTCCACATTGTTCCCAGCCTATTAACACCTCGAATTTCTGGAGGTGATCGTGCTCAGGCATGTGACGGACGACCCAAAGTTTGATGGAGGTAGTGGTATGATTTCAACAGCGGCGCCGCCTATCGACCAGGAGAAACACATTTGGGTGGGTGGGAATAGCGGCGAAAGGCACACTTCATGAGTTGCTAGACATCACAGATTTGAATCAACCTGACAAAGAGTTAGAAATATATATGCATTGCAGTCGCGCTAAAGAAATTGAAAATTATTGGATTGGTGTGAGACTCGCTGCAAAAACATTCATTAGACTGTGTCAGGTATCCGAGCTATCCTTAACGGGAATTAATGAGATGAGTTTCGATAGAGCTCGTTAGATTTTTCAAGAGCGGAAGATGTGCCTAGAGACAGAGTCGACTGCAATATTTTGTTGCTGCACAAAATTATCTAGATTTTCGGCATGATCATTTTAACGGAAAAACAAAAATTAAAGAAGTTTTCAAGAAGTACTTAGAGTACATTGATAAAATTGTAGCAAACAAATTCTGAAAAGTTAATTTGCTACTTTTTTGTGTCCTAAGGGACAGGGCAACTTACTACTGGTTTCCATTAATTTTCTTCGTTCTATTTTCAAGCGAGTTGAATATTCTGCCGTAGGTTAATTCACAATTAGCCCAACTAATTAAACTGAGACTTTCAAGTGTATATTGTTCTTGGACAAATGCTTTAAGACTACGCGGATGCTGCAAAATTTATCAACATTGCTGAGGGGAATATGAAAAACAAAATAGAAATGCGAAGCACTTTATTGCCTCGTAAATTTTTATTTTCAATGCTATTTCCACTCGTTAAGTGGCGCGACCCTCGTGTTCGCAGCCTTGTATATGTTTCTGTAGCACTAGGTGCGTTATCTGCGAATTTACGTGTATAAGCAAGCAGATCATACTTTAATCTGGCGGAGAAAAAAAAAAAAAACAAGGGAAGCCTACGTTGTAGATGCACTGTACTGAAACACAATTAGACAGAGTCTAAATTTGCATATATTTCTAAACAAGGGTGCCTAAATTGTCGATTGAAAAATTGACATCATTATAATGAAGTCGAATAAAGCAATAAGAATGGCATGTTCCGCGTGAAAATATGATGACTTTTAGCCTTGTGGGTCAACAATTTCTGTTTAATGAAAAAAAAAGCTTCTAGTGGCCGTGTATTATCGTATTTCTGAAAACCAGTAACCAGCGTATCTAAATTTACATTTGCGCCAAAATTAGTGGCTCGAGTTCTATCACTGTAGGTACATCCGAATGACTATATGAGATTAAAAAGTGAGATTAAATGGAGGGTGGCGGCGTGTATGGTAGTGTTCACCTATTCCTTCGCTATAGTATGTTGCCGCACACTTTAAAGCACGAGCATGGTGATCAACGGATGTGCTTTTTTACATTGTACTTCACCCCTAAATGTAAGCCGGGGTTCTCCTACTCCCTGTGGTTGTTGCCAGCCTGATCCCTCCCTATTTTCCTAACTGTCCATTGCATGGTTTGTTTTCATACCAAATATTCACATAATAATCTGTGGGTGTTCGGCTAGTAATGAAATGTTTATTTCTCTCGCAGTTAAATTATCAAGTAACCATAAAGAAGGGATGCAGGGCAAAAACTTGCTATGATGCAGCTTGAAGACCGCCCGGCGGCCGTTGATCACATGACAGTATCTTCACAATAATCGAGAACGCGAGCTAGCTTCGTAAAGGCAAAAGGGCTAATGGGTGGAACAGAACCGCGCCGGCCAAAGAATGGTACTTTCGGGCTCGGGCCAGGCCCGGACCTAAAAAACCGGCCCGTGCAGTGCTCTACTTCAGATAGACTGATCAGCAGATTCCCATACTGTCACGTAGTAGTGACGCTGAAGTAAACAGTCGTAAAACTGTGTATGATGAAAACTGATTCTTTATTGGGCGAACATGTGCCCACAAAAGCAAGCTACACTCAAAGCACAACGAAAGCGGTGAACACAGTCGGCGATCGTCGAAATCTGATCAGCGGCGAAACGCGTCGGCTTTTATACATGAGTCATCGAAAGCCCCAGAATAACCCCTGGTACCTAAAGTCTTATATAGGGACTTTACTGGTACCCGCATCTCTTCCAGAAAGATCTAGATAATTCGCGTCTCTCATAAAATCAGATTACATGAGCGTCGGTGACAAAAGACAACGGATAGAAGCATCGATAACGTTCCAGAAACTTCCCATACATGCAGACGCGTCCTGTGCCTAGCGATAACGTTTAACATTTTTAGCCGGTGAAAAGCGGTCACCGGTGAAAGATAAACATGTATACGTGTCAATATGATTATGAAAGATTGAGTAAAACAATTTAAGACGTAACCTGCTTCCCTGTTCAAGCAAAAGGATCCAGTCAAGTTATTTTTTCCTCTTACACTTAGAAAGTGGTTGTATATCCCCAGGTCGAACAGTGTCGCGACGAATTGGACTTTTTCTAGAGCATTAATATGCAAAAAATTTATTGTTGGGCTTTGCGTACCAAAACCACAATCTGATTATGAGGCACGCCATGGTGGAGGACTCCGGATTACTTTAGTCCACCTGGGGTTCTTTAACGTTCACCCAATGCTGCATTGATATGCACATCAGAAACTGCATTCAACACAGGGCATGCCTACACCAACATTGGTAAAATTTGTTTTTACGCTGCTCTTTTACGTTAATACTTATGTGTTTTAAACTTTGTTGCAAGTGTAGGGCATGCCCGGCATTTCTAACTACTGTATTGAGATGTTATGACCAAGAGCCATTCTCTGACAGCATAAGACCTAAATATTTCACAGGTGAATTATTTTTTTATTTCAACTGGCCACTTAACAAATACTTATATCTGATTTTGTAACATTTTTGTAGTGAAGCTAATGTCTACATAATTATTTATGTTTAGGGCCATGCTATTAGTGACACACTATTTTTATACGCGCTTCGAGTCGGCCGCCAATAAAAACAATGACTAGATGCCCTTGCATACAGTACACAATCATCCACAAAAATTGTATCCCGGTTCAATAATATCACAGATATTGCTAATAAAAAACCTTGCACTCGGCCGCGCAACGCTTGAAACAGCGAAGCTGTGTGATCGTAGCCCAGCATTTTCCGGAAGTGCGCGCGAACTTTTTATCTTATTACTCATGTAGACGATAATTTCTTTTCGCGCGTCTCGGACTTACGGCCGACATTGCGCGTTGCACAGCGCAGCTTGCAACACCGACATCGCGTTCCAGGAGACCCGCTCCGTGAATGCGTCGCTCTCTCTCTCTCTCTCGCTCTCATAGCACGCAAAACCTCTTCACCTCGCAGAGCACGAGCGTACAAACGCGCCAGTTGTGGAGGAATACGACGACGCTTGAACGCAATCATAGGGTTAGCATAAATGCATGTTCTGGCAGCGTGGCCGTTTCCGACGCTCGCATTGGGACCGGAGCTACGCAGCCTCGAAACCCACCTCTGCAAGAAAGTTTATTAATTTCTTTTTTTGGTAGTTTCTTGATACGCCCCACAAATTACGGCTGGCTTAAACAGCTTCGCTGTTAAAAAAAAAGAAATTCGGCAGAGACATTTCAAACTGCTTACGTGTGGCTATGCGAAAGCGATATATTCCCTTTGGTGCAGTTTTATACGGAACGGCGTTTCAGGAACTAGTTCCTTTTGGGAGGAACGGAGGAATGCCACCATTCCTTTAAGGCTCGGTGGAACTGTAACGGTAACTCGTTATTTTTACAAAGGGACGGCAGAGGGAACGGCGTTCCTTCTGTAAACGTTCCACCGCACTAAACAGGCGCACGAACGCACGCACGTATGCAGCACATCATGCAAGGCGCAAAGAACTACCGCTTGTGTGTCACGTGACTATAGTGCATTTTTTTCCCGAGTTCTGCATTATATTTTTTTAATGACTAGGCTTCAAGATTGCCACGTGACGCTCCCTTCTGTAGTTTCTTTCCGCCATGGCGGCCTGTCGGACACTAACATCGAGATGTAACTCTTGCCGAGTTCAAACAAGGGTCTTTACTTAAATTAAGAACATCTATTCTGGACGTTTCTTTTTCCGCTCATACTGCAATATTGGATCAGCATTCATTAAACGCCTAAGTATTGTTCCTTTCGATGCGGTTTCTTGTGCAGACATTCAATTATATCCTCCTGAGGCCCCTTGTACAATACATTGCACATTGTCTTCCACTTTTGTTTTCGAAATTCACTCGGAAGTGATTACGCAAAATATTCACTCTGGGTGTGAAGAACGGTGCATGTGTAACTACTGTAAAGAAGTGGTTTACTCATATTATTGTCATCCGCTTTCGAGAAATTTGACAATAAATTGGTCTAGACCTCTGTGTCGTCCCACACGGCCGAAAGACTTCGAGGCGTATTTCGAAGTCATCGAGATTTCGTGAAAATACTGGACGAGGCAGCAATATGGCAATGTACTACACGTAGTTCCATCTTCATCTCAGCGTTCAAACAATGAAATGCAGTTTTTACCACAGCTTACATTAGGAGATGATGGAGATAGTCATTTTTTTCACGTACATGGAGGCGGAGCTTTTGGCATCTTTCCGTGGTATTATAGCGCCCACCGACGCCGCAACACGGGGCCCTTTGGTCGGCGCTCTCAGCCGGTGCCTTAGCGCCGGCTGTCAAAGAAGTGAAAAATTAAGAAGCACAGCGCGTGCTCGAGACGCAAGCTCGGCACGCGCAGTGTCGTTCTAGAAGCTAGCCACGCTGGTCGTCGCAGCCGCCGCTCGGCTCACCACCTTCGCCATTTTGAGTAGGGACGACGGCACGGCTCGTACGGCCGCTGTCACGTCATCCTACAGTGGTGCTACACTATTGAAATTTAAAAAATTGTTTTTCACGTTCTTGACATAACAGTAGGCAATAAAAACTACCGTGAAGAGCGATTATGTCCCGTTGTTGTGTCCGGGTCCCAGGAGGCTATTGGTGCATGCGAGTAACTTTCTATTTGCAGATCTGAAGCGCAGTATCCTGACTGCGCATTTGAAGACCGAAGTGGAAAGCGCCGAATGTGTTGCACTTGTAATAGACGAGCACCAAAGTGGCAGTTAAACATGTCTGGAGTATGTCCGGTGCTGCTTGAAAAAAATTCGTCTAGGAGCGTTGCTTTGGATTCTTTTTATCTCCAGATAATGTGCCGCTGGCAATGTTCAAATTCTTATAATATACTTAGTTTGATGTGAGATTTAAATTGCACACTTTATTTCGTCGCAAGATTATCCGACACCACATTTTAATTTTAAAAAATCAAAGGTAACGTTAATGTAACGACACGTTACAATGTTAGAAATGTAACTGGAACGCGTTCCATTCGCATTAATGGAACTTGTAACGGAAATTCGTTCCAAGATTGGGAAGGAACGACGAGCGAGCTTTCGTTCCTGTTTTAGAGGAACGTGTACAACGCTGCTTTGGTGAAATGTTTTTTCCGCACGTTCCGCCTCCGTGCAAGTTCTCCCCTGCGTTCTAACGGCGCTTCGGCGAGGCCAAATGAAAACGTGCTAAACGTCTGAACGCACTTGCTTGCCCACGAGTTCGTAACTCGAAGGAGCGCTCCGCGGCGTTCAATTGGACATAAATACAAGGGGTCAGGCAAGGAGACAAACGAAAGGCGAAGCGCCAATGGCGATAGCAACTTAGTAGAGAGCTATACGGAGTAAGTATAGTAGTTTTATCAGCTGTATAAACTTGGAGATGCAGCAGCACCCGCAACGCGCAGTACTGTTGTCGACGCCGTCGCCGTTTTGCCCGCGTTCGCACCGAACGCGCGCGGCGTTGGTGACTGTTGCCAGGGCCTCTGGGGGCGGCTCGGAGGTTTTCGACGAGATCAGAACGGGAAACTCGTCGAGCAGCGTCGGAAGTCGGAAGCAGCGTTGCAACGTTTTTATATAAATACACATTTGGTGCCACAGCTAAAGGGTCTAGTTTGCAGAGGAGAAGTGGAGAGGGTGTGGAGCTTGGCCTTCTTTTTAGGCCGCGCGGCAGCACAGGCTGTCGCGTGGAGGGCATCTTGCTCCTTAAATCGCTCGTCAATTTGGCGAGCAAATTCGTCTAGACGGCTAGTGAGGTTGGAGAATTGTTGGGTGAAGGCTTGGATGGCCGTCTGCACCACGGCCTGAATTTTGGCCTCCACGAGTTGTTCGAATTGTGGGGATAGGGCCGGGGTTGCCGCGGCCGATGTTGGTGTGGCCGAGGAGGTAGTGGGAGTTGCAGCCCTCTTCTTGGCCGGCTGACCGCGAGTAGGAGGAGAAGGTAGTAGGGTAGGGAGTTTATGAGCGGCCGAGATCATTGTCGCCGGGGTAGAGGTGAGGACCTGCAGGAAGGCATGCAGCTGCGACTGAAGGCGTTGGTTGGTGTTGTGGAGGGAGGCGAGCTGTGCGCGGACATGCAACATTTTCTAGAGGGGGTTGGCGGAGTCCTGGCAAACTACGTCTGCCCAGCTCACCTCAGTGGTGTGGCGGCCGGGTTCCTGTGCAGGTGGTTTTTGGGGGACTGGAAGTGGGGGTTGCCTGAGTCCGGTCCAGGAGTGGGATCAGGCCATAGGCTTGGTACGGTTGGAGGGCTGTTTCAGGAGATGGCTACGGTTTCAGGCTGTTTCAGATGTAGCACCTATATAGTACAGAGGAGTAGTAGAGGTGCTTGGGCACCCAGTCTTGTTCGAAAAGTCTTGTTCGAGGTAGTGGTGTCGGCGTTGTGGGTCGGGAGTGTTGATGAGGACGACGTGTTGGAGGGTGTTGATGATTACGGCGTCTGGCTTGGCCTCTTGGTGTCCGAGGCGGGCTGCTTGAAGAATCCCATCGCGAAGCGCAACGCCGTTCACGGTCCGAAGGTTGAGGTCGCCACCGGGACGGAGGATGATTTTATGATCGTTGATGGGTAGCTTGGGGTGGCGTAGGGCAGAGTTGGGGCGGCCGGGGCCGGCTCCTCGCCAGAGCTTGAGGCGTAGATGGCTGCATACATTTCTCGGCAGCGACGGAATTCGGAGTAGCGGTGGAGCGGGAGTAGCGAACCGAGCTAGGATGAGTTGGCTAGGATGAGTTTATCCGGTCGTAGGGGACAAAGTCTGGTCTCCTCCGCGCCCCGCAGGCCTGGTTTCGATTCCCGCCCACATCAAAATTTACCTATTTTTCTTTTCAAAGGGATTAGTTTACTTTGTTTACATGAACCTGGCTGCTAAATTTGTCATCAATTCGACCATTTTTACGCGTTTTTAGTCTTTGCCGACGGCCATTTTTGGTAGCGTCATTCGGTCACGCCGCCGACTACAACTACGGGTTTTCGCGTAATGGGGCATATAATGTTTTCGCATTAAAAAAGTGGAAAGGAATCGGCCCCAACATGGAGCCTTGCGGCACACCAGATGTAGCAGCAACATCATCTGAGCAACTCCCATTCAAAACAACTCTTCGACTTATACCTGTGTCACACAGGTACATTTGGAAGGCCTTCCAGTCGACGGCCTTCGAAACGCCACAACTCTATCGACTCGAAGGAGTTGTCGCGCTGCTACACGGCACTTTTGAAAGGCCGTTGAGTGGTTCAGGCGTTTCTCGCAAAATTGTGTGGCACTGCGGATCTTTATTTTCGTTTTAATGTAACTAAAAGTTAAAGAACATTAAAACCACTTAAAAACGCTATTATTTATTTTATGTTGCGAAATGGCGGTGATATGACGGAATCCGGCAACACCTGGAGTAGAGGGAGAGTGTACTAGACAACATGGAAGAAGGAATGAACACAAGCACGTCGCTGTTGTCGAGAGTATGTGCAGTTCGCAAATATGAAGTGGCGAAAATAGTTTATTGAATAATTAATAACACTCATGTAGACTATTTTTAGAGAATTTTGGTTGGATTTGTTCTTTCTAACCGTGAGTACGAGCACACTGTGAAGGAGACGGCATGTTCGCGCTGTTTCCGCTTGCGTTGCTCAAAGGCCATCCAGATTTCAATAGAGTTGTAGGGTGCTCCATTAACTCGATAGACTATTGACTCGGCGGCTTTCGAAACCGCACGTGCAGCAGCTCGAACTTGACCTTTGAGTCAACTGACTATTGGTTGGAAGGCCTTCCAAACGCCCGTGTGACACGGGTATTACTTACTTAACAACATGGAGTTACAGCCTGTATATTCATAAAAGTATTCACGTGTTCATAGTACCGCTAATCTTACCTGGTCAGCCTGTTACCGCTAATCTTACCTGGCATATCGACATTAGTAACACTGCGGATCGAACGTTGGGTTATTGGCTCCTGTACACTTATAATGCCACCATCCTCTCTCATGCTACTATAGAAAACACTAATAGGAACAAAATTTGAGTATACATACAATGTGTGAAATTCCATTGTATTTATTACCTAATTAGAACTCAAATTTACTCCACTCGTTTTATATTTTCAACTTATGATCGAATAGCTAGTCTAACCCCAAATAAAGCTAAAGTTGAATTTGTAACCAGTAATCTGATACAGTCGAACCCGGATATATCGAATCTGAAGGGGATCACAAGAAGTTCGTTATATAGGTAATTCGGTATATAAAATAATAGGCCCTCAGGTAAGCGCCGGCTTACCGGTTAGTGCATCTGAGAGCCGCTAACTTACTGCACGCAACATGGGGGAAAAAAGCAAGCACACTTTATTTACCCGCAAAAAAAAAAAAAAATGCTGGTTTACTTTCAACTTCATTGAAAAGTCCAAGCTGATTCTTTCTTTACACTTGTAGCGGCCATCGCTTGCGGAAAATAAACTCGTGAATAGGCACTCAACCCACACTACGACGCCTCCAAAATCGGATAGAAGGAATGTTGACGTCCGAGGTAGCATGAGGGCTAGCTGAACAGCCTGACGGGGCTCAACTGACTGCACTATCTCTTCTCCACCTCCAGGTGCCAGAATACCTCAATGTGTACAAAGGAGTGCACTATGAGGTCTTCTGCGTGGCGCCGCGCTCGATATATCGAATGTGCTGGTGAACGAACGTTCTTTATACGCGTGCACCAGCCCGATACATTTGCATGGAATTTTCAAGGGGATTTTACAGCTGTTCGACATACAGAATAATTTGTTATAAGTTGGCTTGATATATCCGCGTACGACTGTATCTCCGTCACCGTATATATATATATGGCATCGTATTTATCAGCTGTAGAAAATACGTATCAGATTTAGTCACATAACTTCCTTCAGCTCTTTCTGGCCTCACACAGCCCTTGAATGGTATCGCCTCCCCAAAGAAATCATAAAGAGTACAAATAAACGCAAGTTTCATGCAACATCAACTACCGTACGTTGTGTAATCTGAATTTGTTAATTACTTACTATGTTCCTTTTAAATTCTTTGTAAGGTCAGGTAATATGGTATAATTGTAAAGCTGCCTTCGTCGTGTGCACTGAACTTTTTTCCACGTACCACCAGCTAAAATTACATGATTAGAAACTTACTTTTTAATCATTGCATTATTTGTTTAGCCTGCTCAACCCACTTCCTTCCGTAATGCCTTCGAGTGCTGACGCGCAAATAAATAAATTATTAAACTGTAAAAAATATTTCTTGGATGAGAGGTGGTAACCTCCGGCAATGTATAATCATCATCATCAGACTATATTTATGTCCTAAACTAAACTCAGTTATTCTTCTGAAATAACTAGTCAGTTGTTCCTCTTAGCCGCTTATTTTGTCTGTGCATGAAAGTCTCTCGTTTTATTTGCTCAAATGACAACCTAATTAACAAGCTTTTGAAACTTATATTGCTTTGGTAAATAAGTTGCTATGTGCTTTTAGACTCACGCGCTAAAATAAAAAAACGTACATTGCTTTATAAATGCAGTGAATGAAATTGCTGCGAAAAGACAAAGCCGTGTAATACATTTGAGCTTTTCATTACATGCCTATAGCCAGGAAGATTATGCAACCAAATGATTGTGTATTATTACATTCTCAAATTCTTACGGCATTTCCCCTATGTGGAGAAGCCAGTTAAACTTTTAAATGATTCACAATTCGAATTTCTGATGTTTCGACCATATATTTGATAGATAGAAATGTGCATGACCAATAGGAACATATGTTAGAGGCAAAAATTTTTAGCAGATTTTGCAAAATAATCTGTGTTTACCAACTGAGCAGCATATTTCTACCCTGGAACAGATAGGAAATTGAAATGAATCACATGCATAAAAGTTTGCAGTGCGAGTATTATGAAGTACAGTTTCAGTTTTATTTCTTTCAATTTATGATATATGATAGTTGATGTGATTACTTCAATTTGCTGTTTTATGTTTAGGCTACTGACACTGCACAAACTATTTTTTGTCATAACACGGAATACAGGCCCAGAGTGCGACTCATAAACACATCGGGATAATGAGGTGTAATTTGTGGATACATTTCTCGCTATGGGTAATATAGGAGCCCCTTTCTCGCAAATATGTCTTGGTTGAGAGCGCATGTGCTGAAAGTATACTGATTGTCCGCGCTTTCCGTGCAGCTACCGAAGCGACTGTGACAGCCTTTCGCTATTTAAAGGTTTAAGCCTTTCGATGCCAAGCGCCTGAAATATACAAAAACAACGCGCTTGTCCAGAACCAGAAAGGTCGCAAGCATCATGCGAAGGGAGGGATTACCCTTGTACGGGTTAGGTGCATCCTTGAGCAAAAAAGAAAAACCGGGGAGGGACAAGTCATTTTTACGACGGGCTGTCGCTCTTATCGTTATCACAAATGACGTCTTGCGGCAACGTACTGCGCTTTGTCGGGAAGCTGTTATGGTTTATTCTTTATAAAGGGTATTTATTTTTTTTCCGCAACGTAACTTACGTCATCGGGGCAGATTTTAAAACAAAAAGGTCTTGGGTCAGGCGGTGGTACCTAGGTGACATGAACGCCCGAGAAAAATGGACTTGTACAGTCATTTTCTTTTGGAAGCGCTGATAACGTTGTAATTTTAACCACAATAGCACTTCGTACATGGTATTTTTCCTAACAGCTAAACAGAAGGCTAATCAGTCCTCATATTAATAAACTTCTAACTTTTTACCAGAGACACTCTCAGATGACTTCAATATATTTACAATAAAGGGCTCCGTAATTCCCACTATGGCATTACGTAGGTACGTTGGCGCACTTTATGTAATAATCCCAGTCAGCCTACTCACAAATAGCACATTACTAATCACATCTACCATGGCCTCGGCTACATCCCAAGAAGCAATTTCCTACCTATTTTGATTACTTAAGACTCGGTAGGCGTAAGACAGGCCAAAATTCGAATAGGAATGCGTAGTATGGAATTATTATGAAACCTACAGTGATCTAGAACGTATGCATTACACTCGAGTCTGTCCAGAATTAGACAGTAACATTAATTTACTCTGACTATTCATCTATCATCAGTGTTAATAAACTAAACGCATGCTGTGCCGATCTTTCCCCCCACCTCACCCCAAATTCAGCTGGGCGCAGGCTACCATCCTGCGTCTGCTACAAACAAATACGTACCCTTCACTCGCCCGCCTCCACCTTATATTCCCTGAAGTCTACAGTACACCCAACTGCCGGTGCTGTGGCACTCACCCGGCTATGCTTCCGCATGTACTGTGGGAGTGCCCAGCACTGTATGCATACATTAACACCACGACCCCCTCGTCGAGGTTGCGTGAGGCTCTGCGGAGCTCCGCCCTCAACGACCAAACCTGGGCGAGCCAGCACGCCCGTGAGGCGGCGGCGAGGCAAGCCCTCGACGTCCCCTCATGGGAGGCTTAGGCCCGGCCGCCATCATAAAGTGCTGGCTCTACAATAAATGCTTATTCCTCCTTCTGAGCTTCTATCGCTAGGTTTGCGTCGTGAAGTCGCCTGAGCTTGCGCAAGTTCTACAATTCTACGCTGCAATATCCCATCACCAAGAGCTCGGCGCTTGTCATCACGAATAAGCTAAAAAGCAACCTCGCCTTCAGAACGTATAGTCAGCGTCACAAGCTTTCGTACCGCGGAAGGTGAAAAAATATTTATATTTCTACGCCTTAGTCACGCATCGTAGTATTCGGATTTACAGCGTATACTGGTCTAGAGTAAACAAAACAAAAGTTTTGCATAGTTTTACTGGCTGCGGGGTAGCTGCGTTGAAAATGAACTTATTCGCAGAACCTCGGCCGCGTAAACTTTTGGCGGCGACTGTGCGATTGAACACCTGCATTTTCTTTATTCTGCACACAATTTTTTTTTAATGAATGGCCTTCCAGCCAACGTCATACAGTGCTTACACCTGGTTAATTTTCAGGACAGCAGACTCAGACATGACTTATTAAGTAGAAGAACTGAACTATTATGTAGCACGTCATTATTATCACCAATCAGGTGTAATAAATATGTAAACAAATAAAGGATAATAACATTTTGCCTATGAAATTTTACTAAAATCTCAGGACTACTTCAAAACTTCGCCTGTTCTTCTTGTGTACGTCCCTATACTTTCAAGCAAACTGAAAGGGAGAAACTCAAGGGTGAAATTGACATCTCTTGTGGCACCATGGCAGAAAAGGGAAGGTGTAGCTTAGTGGGCCCATATGAAAGGATCAGCTGCGATTGTGCTACTCACGCAAAAGGAACGACACTTTTGTATTTTTTTACAGGTAGTAAAGTGATAAATGGTGTCCGTGGACGCTGGAGTGATCATGGCAATACCACCGTACCAATATGGGTGATAAACGATTCTAATAAGGGAACATTTCTGCAAACCTCACGGTCCTTCCTCATGTTTCTTCAATTGTCCAAACACGTTAAATTTAGCATAGGAGAAAATTCTTACAGAATTACTGAAGAATTGTACCAGTAATTATATCATGGTGCTGCGATCTGATTCAGCAATAGAGTTAGTTAAGAACAGAACAGCAGAATGCCATAGTAACTTTGGTGATTCTAGCCGAAAAAATATCTTCTTGCAACGATTTGTGGGCATAACTCAAAAAGGGTGTGGTCTGCGATTGGAATAGTTCTCTATTTTTACACGACAAGCTACATTAGCGCGCCCCGGTGTCTTTTCGCATTATTTCCAATACTCCTCTGCGTACGTCGTGGTAAAAGCATATGAAGACCTTTAGTATTTCGGGAATTTCGTGAAGGTATATGGGAATGGTTCAAATGATAAGGCACGTGCGGTGCATATTGAGGATAGAATGTTTATGTTTCGAGGTATTGGTTTGTACTAAGCAAAAAAGCTTGTGAAATAATTTGGAGAGCCTTCATTTGCACCGAAGATCCGGTACGCAAAAATTTTGCTTTGATATAATGCAAATATACTCAGTCAAATAGCTTCTGTATTCCTTTGTAAGAATACTACGTCTGGGGCTGCAGCCAAGTTTTCTACTTCTGCGTCTTTTAATTGCACACACGGGAAGCAATTTATTTTTGTGGTACGTTTCAGGCTGAACAAAAGTCGCACAAGCACGCCTTTCCATGACATAGCTGAATAGGCAAAAATATTTCTTAGTAATGTCTTCATAAATGTTTGCTTTAAGAAAGAAATCAACTTTGAAAACACAAAGTTGGGTTTATTGTCTAAAATACATTACACCTAAAGTGCAAAAGAAGTTTGGAAGCACGTTCGCATGTTCACGAAACCAGCCAGCTATTTTTTTTAGGAAGACGTTGATACAGTAGAAAGAAACGAAACAAGAACCGCAACTAAATGACCGGCGTTTCGGAATATGCCATCTGGCGGGAAACCGCCAAACTAAGCAGCGACAAAGTGATAAAAGAAAATAGCGGCGCCACTGGCTTCGAACCTGCGAACTGCCAATCGTGGTATCAGCGATCCTGATCGGTGGTCGCGCAGAACGCTCGGCTATCGGTTTGAGTGCTGCCGGAGGCAAAAACTAGGTTTATATACGTACCACAAAAAATTCAGCGACCTTGTTATGAAAACTGCGATTTGGAACGACTTTTTTGCCATTTCAAGAGTTGCTGCTGCAACTAGCTGAAAGCCGATTCATTGAAGTTGATAAATCCCCAATAATACGTCGATCTATGCAATAGGCTCATCGCAAATTGCTTTTTACTGGCCAAAAAAAAGCCTCCAAAATTTGGCCTTTTCCATAGACTCCCATACTTCGAACTTCGCCCGCAATTTGGAACGGGTTTTCTGTGGTAAGTAATGGTACCGCTTGCATGAGATGTCGGGCTAAGCTCCTAGAGCCTATTTCCACGGTAATATTTTGAAAGATGGCTTCTATGATTAGTTATTTGGGAAAAACGACGCTCTCCCATAGAAAATGCGCATGTTTTCAGACGCGCCCGCTAGAGGCGCTGTTCGGCGATGTCCCAGATTCCTGGTATTGAACCTGTGGGTTGCGAGACGACCACGTTAACCGATACAGCCACTGTCGGTTCATAATAACGCGTCCTTTAAAAGGGTGTTTATATGCATGAAAAAGTTGACGCGGCATCCGCAGCTGGCGCGCGCGATCACGTCATACCGCCAGCCAATCACATGCGTCCCCTCCCTCCGGAGGTGGGAAAGGATGTGATCGCGACTTCGCTCACCTCGCGCCCCCCGCTTCCTGCCAGTTCAGGCCCGGCAATACGATGGGGAGGCCGCGTTCGGTTCGTTCTGCCGAAGAACAGGCTGAGTTGAAGGAACGGCATCGGGCCCGTGAACGCCTCAAGCACTCAAAAACTAACCAACCCATCCCCTAGGTTTGGACGAGCTTCGCGTGAGCCCCTGTTCTGGGTAGGGGAGGAGTTTTAGTTTTTTTCCCAGAAGTCATTGAGTAACTCCAAAAGTGCCAATCGACCAATCGGTCCCATTTTTTGCAACATGCTGTACGTAATAGAATCTGGACCTGCAGCAGTCTTCATCTGACAAGTCGCAAGTGCACATTTTAGCTCAGTCATAGAGAATTCGTAGTCCAATTGTACATGTTGCGACTGAAAACAATAACTTTTTATTTTGCCATTTCAACTGAATATTGAAAATTAGCACAAGTAACAAAAACGCTTGTTCTAGTTATAACCTTGCACAATTCTTCAGCAATCACTAATCCTGAAGTTTTCTTGGCTATTGCTTGAGCACGAAATAGTTATGTTTGAACAATACGGCCACTTAATGCAGGAATAGGCATCCATGCTCGCCGAACTGGCGTCAGGGCGCCAACGTATTGCAATTTTCACGTCATATTTTTCCCCTAACTTTGGTAGTCTTCGCATGACTGAGTGGACTTGCTGCAAATTTCTATACGTTTCCATATTTCCACCGCGGAGATCAGTTTGGCAGCCACTTCCCGTCCCATCTATGGGCCTAAGCTGGGCTGCTCCGCCAGTCGACAGTCGGCACGAGTCCCGCTCTGCCGGATCACGACAGCAACCGGGCGATGGCGCCTTTGCCACGTCACGCTGGTTATCCCGGTCACCAGCGACGACGCAACACAGACCGGGTTGCGACGACAACCGCAACGGACATACCAGTACTGTAAGCGCCACGACCCTAGTGTATATACAGTCGCCCCACAGACGTTGATTAACGCGGTGGTATGGACGCAGAACTTACATAGGACGAATTTCGAATGGAATAGGTGTCACAACGTGACTTTATATACATTCAAGTGTGTTATGGCTATTTAAACTACATATTCAATGAATATGTTTGCAGATGACATTGTCCTATTCAGCAACAATGGAGACGAATTACAGCAAATGATTGAGGACCTTAATCGAGAAAGTGTAAGAATTGGGTTGAAGATGAGTATGCAGAAGACAAAGATAATGTTCAATAGCCTGGCAAGGGAACAAGAATTCAGGATCGCCAGTCAGCCTCTAGAGTCTGTAAAGGAGTACGTTTGTCCAGGTCAATTACTCACAGCCCGGACCCTGATCACGAGAAAGAACTTTACAGAAGAATAAAATTGTGTTGGAGTGCGTACGGTAGGCATTGCCAAATTCTGACTGGGAGTTTACCACTGTCGTTGAAAAGAAAAGTGTACAATCATTGCATTCTGCCGGTGCTAACGTATGGGGCAGAAACTTGGAGGTTAACAAAGAAGCTCGAGAACAAATAAGGACCGCACAAAGAGCGATGGAACGAAAAATGTTGGGACTAACGTTAAGAGACAGGAAGAGAGTGGTGTGGTTCAGAGAACAAACGGGGATATCCGATATTCTAGTTGACATTAAGCGGAAGAAATGGAGCTGGGCAGGCCATGTAATGCATAGGATGGATAACCGGTGGACCATTAGGGTTACAGAATGGATACCAAGAGAAGGGAAGCGCAGTCGATGTCGGCATAAAACCAGATGGGATGATGAAGTTAGGAAATTTGCAGACGCAAGTTGGAATACGCTAGCGCAAGACAGGGGTAATTGGAGATCTCAGGGAGAGGCCTTCGTCCTGCAGTGGACATAAAATGTAGGCTGATGATGATGATGATGATTTAATGAATGTGGGGTGTGCGTGCATTGCCTTGTATTCATGTGTTGATTCTGCCTCCTCAAGCGATCGTACCAGGCGCTGACGTACGCGTGACAAGGATATTGAGGTCAATGCATTTGAGACCAAAATCACCACACCGACTGGCAGTGGGCCTGTGACGTCAGCGCCTTCGTAGAGGGGGGGGGGGCAGTATGGGAATGCTGGCATGGCGAGCGGCATTGGAGCCAGCTATGGAGGCAGACGACAACGAACGCGCGAGCAGTGGCACGAGTGCGTTCGCCCGGTTACGCCTAAAGAGGCCAATGCAAGGAATGGGCGCCTAAGAGCTGCGCTGCAAAACAAAAAGTAATGTGCTCAAAACTGATCCTTGAGAGACGCCGCTACTTGCCGTATAATATGAAATTTGGCAGTTGACAAAAGAACATGACCTATCACGAAGGAAACTGGGCAAGAGATCGACATTTTCGAGATAACACCCAAGTGCATAAGCTTGACCTGAAGCAGTAAACAGCGTATTACCTCAAAAGCTTTGCTGAGACCACAGTAAATAGTATCAATGGGCCAGCTCTGAAGTACCCGCACCGACATCTGCGACATCAAGCTGCTGAAACTGGTGATAGGGGAGTGTTCAGAAACAAATTCATGCTGATTTGTAATCAATGAGTTCTGCGCAGTAAAAGTGAATATGTTGTCAAGAGCAAGATTGAAAAATTTAGACGCCGCAAAGAGAAGAAAAATCTGTCAATTTATGTGGACATTCAGTTTAGAGCAATAAACGAGCACTTTCCTTCATGTGGAAGGTGGCAGTATTACGACAGTTGTTAAATAAGCCTGTTGATACTGGGGCAAATATACTGCCGTAATATTTGAGAATTGCGGAAGGAGTGCCATCAGGACAGCAGCATATGGAAGGGCTCAAGTGCTTAAGATCCATTCATTGATGGGATTTTTAGCCTGCAGCACAGCACTCGGTGTAGGAACCATCACGTCCTGCTGAATTACAACTTTCTGTGAACCTAAAGAGTTATACAAGTATGCGAAAGGGCCAGCAAATAAAATCAGCGACTGCTCGGTCTTGGACTTCGCTAGAGTCGAGCAGACGGAAACACTCTTCGAATTTTATAGAGTGCTTGGGCTAACACTTCAAGCATTCTGCGAGCCGGTCAGAGGCGCTGTTTTCGAAAAACAGAATGTAGAGGTCGTGATACCAGTTATAGCGGTGTTTGCAGAAAGCAGAATTTTTCTCTCCGGTAATTAAGCACACCCCCTGTATATTTTCCTTGCACGCGATATTTATGTTTTAGGGCAGTTAGGAAATAATACAAGAGCAACGGAGCATATTTAGATGTTTATGTCGGTACTGTTTAATTTATTTACGAATACTGCTCGAAACAAGCTCCGCAAACTGATATGGTCATCAATATTGGTTTAGTCTGTGGTGGAGCTTACGGCATATACACCAACAAAATAACCACGCTTGAAAGCACAGCAAGATGTCTAGTTTATGCTGCTAATGGAGCCCTACTGCCTTAGAGCTGACATAGAGGTGGTTAGCTTCTTTGGCGAATTAAACTTATTCAGACGCACAACGGAAATGTTAGTACAAGATAAATCTGCATTTTGAGCATTCCACTAGTGTCTAAGGCTCTAACACAGAAACTGGCGATCAAATTATGCTGCAGAAGGCCAGAAAGTCCAACAACAGGCACAATTTCCTCTCTACCTAATGGCTGTTATTATTCAAACGTGCGACAGTTCGCAATTTTTCACAGCGCGCTAGGCTTAATTATAGCCAAATCAACTACTCTCTAATTTCTTTGAAAACCAAACTTCCAAAACTCACCACTTCAAAGTGGTACGCAATAAAAATTCATTATTATGCCAAACGAAACTATTTATTCCGAAATAGCCGGAGACTGCCGTGTTGCGAAACGAAAAGATGCCTACCCACTTATAAGTCGGTCACTGCCTACTCAGAGCTACCCTAGATCATGAATTCATTTGTGTGTAATAAACATTTCTGCTTCGCCGCATACTGTTGTTGAGCTCTTTCGGCAGGTTTACGACATGACTTTGCCAACACTTCTTCGCTTAGTATCCATTTATCGGAAGTTTTACCCTTTCGTTACATGCAGCCGCGATTTTCTACCAACCAGCGCAATGTAAGCAAGTGGTAGCCGGCCAATCGCAGACTTCGGCACCACCCCCCAAAACCAGTTATCTACTTTCGCTCTGTTAGGTCTGCCACACGGAAGCCCTCTCCACTGCTGCGTGCTCCTCACTTCTTGTCTTCCAATTCGATAAGAAAAAGCTGTCAGGATAGGCAATGCTATTCATTTTGAACCTCTTATAAACGAGCAGAACTTTTGATTGGCCGGTTTAAAAAACATTGCGGATCCCCGCCGGATGATTGTGCCGGCAGATACGTAAATTTAAGTGATGTGATTGGTATAAAGAGAGAATGGAATCGTTTTACTTTAGAGTTCCCCTTGTTAAAGACAAAAATCACCGTTGATGACAAAGCAGATCAGTTTACGAAGCTTGCTTTGAGAGGCATGCGCAAATACCCCGTTCAGATATAAACACGCTAAATATTGCTACTGGCTCTCATGTCAAGTTAAAGGTGCCCTAAAGCATAAAGCTCACTTGCACTGAAAACCTATAAGTCTGTTGCTTAATGACTGCTGAAAACAAATACGCTTGTTAGCGCGGTCTGCAAGGCCTCTATAGGCGCGCTGACGACTCATATACGTATTGTATTCTTGAAAAAGAGCGCCGGTGCCTAGCCGGCAGAATTTAGGAAGTATATCCGCAAGCGCTCTACTAAACCTGCATAGTGTTTTCGATTGCTCGACTTAAAGGGATACAGACACGAAATCTGAAAATCTTGCGAAAATGCCGAAAATAAATTCTCAGTGTGTGATTACACCGAAAAGAAGTAGTCACTTAGCTCATTTTTGAGCCGATGGCTTCATTTTTGGCGTTTTTGTGAGCGCGCGCCTCGCCGCCCGACCCGCGGGAATTGGAAGGTGCGACGTCACGGCACCCTCGTCGGATCGCCCGCCGGCCGGCCGCGGTCAATCGACACGCGCCGACGCCGCCATCGCGAGCATGGATTCAAGTTCTGGTGCCTCTACCAGCGATGAGTACACGTCTGAAGACGAGGACCATTCCAACTTAGCAAGAAATATTACGGCTTACGGTTACGAGCCTTCCGCGTCAAGCGACGTTGAAGAGCAGGCGGCCGTGGAAGTGCCGGTCAGGTTTTAGCGATCCGTAGCGCGAAGATTTCGCTCTGCACCAGACACTTGTGCAAGAACTATATGTCATTTCCTGTGTAAACTTGCATTTTTCAAGAGCGCACGCAGGCGAGGCAGCTGCGGGGTACTTCAGCACTGCGTGGATGACTGAATAGTAGTTTACGCCGTCGGCGTGAGCAACTGCTGTGAGGTATCACTACCTCCGAGACTCTCAGGGCCACTTCGCCAGCCGACCGACAGATAGCAGCACCTGTCTGGCGTTCTGCCCCGTTTTTTCTGCTTTTAGCCTGTGGAGAAGCAGAGCTGTGTGTGTGTATGATCTCGTAAGTCGCGCTCGCTAGCCTTGTGTTGTTTTAGTATGCTTTGCCAACAATTTTATTGATATTATTGCCTTTGTGCCCGGCCTCGGGCATCTCATCCCAGCCTTGCCCTCACACTGGTCAAGAAGGCTGCAAGTGAACAAAAACAGTAACGACATCTTTTCGCCTCCTCTTTTCCAACGCGCCGCTGATCATTTCTGGCTTTCGTTTTCGTGAGAAGACCGATGGCACAGCGGCAGGCTTTAAGCATTGCCATTTGAGCGGCTTGCCGAGGCTTTTCAACACAGCCGGGCTGGTCACATAATCATCGTTGACGAAGTGGTCCGCGCAAATTATGTCATTTTAGACGTCTCCAGGCTGTGCGTGATGGCCGACAGGCAGGTATCCAAAGTTTACGCACCTTCTCGTCTCTGGGAAACGTGTGCGACGGCGTGTCACGACCGACGATGCTGTTTTAACAGCAATAGACAGTTTTAGTTTAGCGTGGTTACCGGAATAGCGGGCGTACCGGAATAGCGGGATCGAAGTGCGCATGCGCAGAACGCTAACCGACCCATACCGTTTACCGTGCGCACGCTATTTCTCAGAGTTAACGTTACCGTATTAGCGTGTTTACGTAGTGTACGTAAAACATGGCGGCGGTCCCGGCCGCCCGCTTCGAACTGAATTTGGCGTTGTTTTTGTAGAATTCACTTCATTCGTAGCAAATGACTGCGTAAACGGCTTTTGCTTAGTCTCATGCCGCTTCGCCGAGAGAGTGTGATGGCTAATCTTGAGGAAGTTTCGAGATCGCTTCTCGTTTCGAACGCGCCTAAGCCTAACGACAGAAATTTTTTCTGAGATCCGAGCGCCATCTGTCGCTAAAGTCGGGAGATAGGCGCGACGACGGCATATGGCCTCTGAGATGGGAAGCTTTCGGAGGCTATGGTAGACAGCTTGTACTGCTTGTCTGTTTCGTTGCAGATCGACGGACATGTGAAGTAAAAATACAACGCGCTCCTGGCTTCCATTGCGCTGCCTATCGCACTTTCCGGACGCACACACACATAGAATTAGGTGCCCTGTGTATGCGAAATTCAAAGCGTAATGGAATAGCGTCCCGCACGTAAACTACGCTATCACGCTATACTAAAACTCTCTTTCTGCAAAGTTCGTTTGCGGAACGGTAACGCTATTTCCCGTAACCCCGCTATTACGCTAACGCTAAACTAAAACTGTCTAATGTCTGGGCATTTCCTTCCGCCGCGACGAACGCGTCAATACCGAGCGACGACCGCGGGAAGGCGCATGTAAGACGCACCACGGAGCGCCGACGGGGACAAATAATGTTTCGGACGGACCACGTGCGGAGATCGCCGAAAGGGGTTAAACAAACGCTGCAAGGGACCGACACCTCCGGAAACACTGCGACGGCTGTGGCCGACCTTAGCCGCGCGCGCACGCGTGGTTAGGTGTTATGACGTCTAATTTCAGCTTCTGCCGACGGCCGCTTGGAGGCAACGGGCAACAGAAAATCGCAAAAGGAAAGATGTTTCTCGTTCTATTTTTCAAAGCAGCTCGTTGTATTCGTCATTTTGAACAGTTCAACTTTTGTTCCGACCCAAAAAACCACCCGCCAACTTTTGTGTCCGTATCCCTTTAACTGCAGCAGAAGTCTAAGCAGTAGCACACTGCTTTGCTACCCATTTTTGTCATTAAACAAAGCTTCAGGTTTAAGCGCCGGTGTCAGTCAGCAGCACACGACGGTTCCTACATTTAGTGCTATGTTCTTAGATAAAAAGCTACTCACCAGATGTCTTAGGCGCTTCAACACCTCCCTGTACTGTAGTATCCGCTCCCAAATTCTGAAAGCAGCATATGCGCCCCATTATCGACACCTGTATTTACCTGCTTGAATTCTTTCATTTTTTCACGCATGTGGAAAATTGGTCCTGTTTTTTTAGGTATATAGGTTTGGCTGTTACACCGATGTCTCGAATTATCACCCTTTCTTCTCTGTGCAACATCTAAGATGTTATTTATTTAATTTATTTATTTAGTGCATACTGCAGTCCGAAGACCAAGCAGGACGGGCGAAAAAATGAACACATCGAACGAAACTGTACTAGTTACGCAATAGAATATAGCAAGCATTACCCTTGAATTTCTGAGCCGAGCCTGCTCTTTATGGTTTTACTGTGCTGAACTTGGTTCCAAATCATGATGAATTTTTTTCCGGCCTCTCCACTGCCACAAATCTTGCAAGTTTAGTGCCATGACATTTCGCTATAAGATCTGTTTTTGTATATTATATCTGTTGAAGCTGGTAACAACTTTGCCAAGCTATAAACTTGGGAACTTCACGACACAGATAACCATGCCGGTACGGAAGGTAGCCCGTGGACACCATACGAGGTCTGTTAGAAAAGTATCCGAACTTATTATTTTTTTGCGAACACCTGATGGATATGAAACAAGCGCGCTTGCATCAGCCGACCGTGAACCTTCGTGCGCATGCGCGTATTTTTTCCCGCCTGCCGATAGCGTCAGTCGCTGGGACGCAGTGTTTGAGTGAGGTAGTGCGCAGTGCTCTCGTCGGGGGTTTTTTGTTGCAAGGAAAATGGCGGAGTGACTGGAGCAACGCTACTGCATCAAATTTTGCCAGAAACTGGGCGACAGCCAAGTGGAAACCATCTGGAAGATTCAGACGGCTTTCGGTAACGAGGCTATCAGCAGCAGCATACAGATTAAGGAGTGGTACAACCGGCTTACAGACGGCCGCACATTGGTGGAGAGCGAGCCACGCTCCGGTCGGCCCTCAACATGCCGAAATGACCAGGTCGTTGCCGAAGTGAACGCTGTGGTGATGCGGGACCGTTGTGTGACTATCCGAGAAATTGCGGAAGACGTGGGCATCAGCGCTTTTTCTGCACATTCCATTATGACTGAAGATTTGGCCATGAAGAAAGTTGCGGCGAAATTCGTGTTGAAGCTGTTCACGGTGGAGCAAAAGCAACTTCGTGTTGCAGTCTCACAGGACATGCTGGATTCGACAAACAGTAACCCCGACTTCATGAACACCATATTCACAGGTGACGAGTCTTGGTTGTACGGGTATGACCCGGAAACCAAATCCAAGTCGTCACAGTGGAAGCATTTCATGTCACCAAGATCAAAGAGGGCCCCCCAAGTGCGCATCAACGTCAAAGTGATGCTGACTGATTTCTTTGACTCCAGGAGTATGCACCACAGGGTGAAAAAATCACCAAAGATCCTCCGTCACCTACGTGATGCTGTGCGGCGCAAGAGCCCGGAGTTGTGGTCAACAGGAAATTGGCGCATCAATCACGACATTGCTCCTGCAAATTCCTCGTACTTGAATGAGACTTTTTGGGGCGACAAACCAGACTCCTGTAGTTAAACAGGCTCCTTACTCTCCTGATATGGCCCCCTGCGACTTCTGGTTGTTTCCCAAAATGAAGAGGCCATTGAAAGGAGCGCGATTTCAGACAAGAGAGGACATTATGGCTGCAACGCCATTCTGAAAGAGGCCTTCTCGGAATCCTTCCAACAATGGCAGCACAGCTGGGAGAAGTGTGTGGAGTCCCAAGGAGACTACATTAACGATGAATAGGTCTCCAACGCTCCAGTTGTGCCAGTTTTGTTTCTTCGGCCAAAGTTCGGATACTTTTCTAACAGACCTCGTATACTGTGATCTCAGTGAAGCTTTTGTAAGACACAGGCAAGGCACTCAGTGCTTCTGGTCAAGCTTGTGCACTTTAGTGTTGACTCATCAGTTGGCAATATCTTGCGCAGCTCTCTTCTTGATACATTATGTTATGTTAACATTAATGTGAAATATTGATGTTAAAATAATGTGGCATTGATTAATGTCACATTGACTGATTCAACGGGACATTGATGTGAAACAACTAGCGGCTTCCCTGAAGGATCAGTATTAGGTGCTGTCCATTTTGTGTATTCATTAGTGATTTCTTCCCGCTACTAAGAATTCTTCTTTTTCAGTGTACATGCGCCTGACATCAGGATTTTCAAGAAAATTCGTACAATTGAGGCTGTCCCAATTGTGGATTTTGACCCGGTACCTTTTATTAAATATTATCAAAATCATAACACCTGTTGGAATGCTGCTGAGACCAAAGCCACTACTTTCATTCGTAACACCGCAATTATTTCTTTTCTTTTCTGTAGATTCTGTACGCTTGTGTAAAATCTGTGAGACCAGTGCGGTTCCAGGCAGAGTATGTGCTCTTTGACACAACCTTACAATTTTCTGCTTACGCTAAACACGTTGCGATAAGCGGTTTCCATATAGGGGCGCTGTTTACAGAATTATCGAAGGAATTCAATTCGCCTATGCTTTTCCGTATGTTGCGCACAACAGTCTGTCTTCCTCAACTCCAACTCGTCCGGAATGACATTGCTATATCTCACAGCGAGGATATCGAATGGGTCCACAAAATGTTTGTAAGCCTATATCGTCACCGCTTTGCTAACACCAGCACTGGACTTTGTTTTACCACAGCTGGAATATTGTCACTGCGCTTAACTTTGCTGCCGACGTAATTGCAATGGCCCTATGCTTCGTTCCCACTAATTCAGAGTATCCTTATCTGCGCCGAAGTCCTCAATATTATCTCGTTTGGTATTTCGCCCAAGGTCAGCAGGGAACCTAGATCTTTCCAGGTTCCTGCTGGTCATCACAAACACGCAACCATCAGTAGAATACTGAGTATTTATAATCTGAACCTTATTTTTTTTTTTGGACTCTCAACGTGCGAAGCTTGTTATAAGGCACAAATTTCGGTGGCGTCCGTGTACACAAAAGCAATCATCATCAGCATTGGCTCGAGCGTCGTCGTCTTTTTCCACAGCTGACTCGCTGGCCCCCCTCGGTTCGCGCTCGTGCCACTGCTCCCACGTTCGTCATCGTCGTCTGCTTCCAAAGGGGAGGAGGAGGAGAAGGACAGAACATTTATTTGAAACCAGAGGCTCGTGGTTTCTTCAGATGCGGGAGGCGACGGCGGTTAGTCGGCCTGGAGTCCCTGTTCCCTGGCGGCGGCCTCTGCCCGCTCCGTGACCCAGGCCTGCTCCTCTGGGTTGGAGCTGAGCAGTGCGGCCTCCCACTGCTGCATCGTGGTAATTTGCATGCCCTGTGGACTACCGCGGTTACGTATATTTGGACAGCCCCACAGTATATGGAACAGGTTGGCCCGGGGAGCTCTGCACAGCTTGCACTGCGGCGTAAAGGTTGTTGGAAAAATGTATGAATACAAAATCGGTGTTGGGAAGGAGCCCGTCTGTAGTTTCCTCCAGATGAGCTGCTGCCGTTTGGTTAGTGATTCGTGAGCTGGGGGGTATATAAGCCTGCCTAGTTTATAATATTGCGTAATTTCATTATACGTCACCATATGGTCTCGTGTCGACCACCCAAATTCCTCGGTTTCCTCATTCTCCGTTCCGACCTGGGCTGGGCCGTGGGCTCGGGAGGCGAAAGTTCGAGCCTGTTGGTGGGCGGCCTCATTGCCGGGGAGTGAGGAGTGGGCTGGGGCCCAATGAATTTAGACAGTGCAATAGTTAGTGTTTTGGACAATGATTTTATTAGCTAGTGGGGAAATGCGCCCTTTAATATAATTGCGAATAGCGGATTTAGAGTCGCTGATAATGAAAGCGTTGGGAGTGTTGGCTATGGCCAAGGCGATGGCCCTCTTCCGCCTCCTCCGGGTGAGTGGTTTTGATAGAAACTCCCGATATTGTTTGTGCTACATAGTTCATCACCGCGACCGAAAAAGCATGGCGTCCTTGGATCTCGGCCGCGTCAACGTAGGCTGCTTTATTATTAGTTGGAAATCGGGTGTGCAGGGCTTTGGCCCGCTCGACTCGTCTTTCGGTGTGATGGGTGGGGTTAATATTACGAGCTATGGGGAAAATTTTTAGATGTGTTCTCTGATCAGGGGATATATTGGTTTTGGGGGTTATGGTAGGGGTGTAACGAATGCCGGCTTCTGAAAGAGTATAGCGACCGGCTGTAGTTCGCGACAACCTCTCATATTGCGCTGTGAGGTGGGCCTCCACCATCTCCCCTAACGTATTGTTCAGTCCTAGCGCGAGAAGCCTCTCCGTGGAGGTGCGTATCGGTAGGCCGAGAGCCACGTTATACACCCTCCGTAGAAGTATTTCTACCCTGGACTTGTCAGCTTGCGTTAAGCGTAGATATGGCAGAGAATACGTAATTCTGCTCAGCACGAAAGCCTGAACAAGTCTGAGAGTTTCGGCCTCCTTCATGCCCGCGTGCCTGTTAGTAATCCTGTTTATTGGTTGGTTTAGGCAAAACGTCAGCGAAGAGGCGCCGACCCTGAGTTTAGAGCAAACGAAGTGGAACGCCCGCAACAGCGTCGTCTTGCCCCAAGCTCCGCTTACCCTCATTTTCTCTACAGGGGAAGGGCTGGTGATTTTTTTCAAGCAATTTAATTTTGAAGAATCGCAAGTGGCAATTGCGGGAGAATGCTGCTAACTACGCCGCCGAGCAAACTCCGGACATCGAGCGGCCGGCTGCGGGCATACCGTCAGTGACGTCGTTCTTTCCGTCGCAGGCGTCGCATCGTGATTACCATAGGTGCACCAAGGACAACCTTCGCTTAACCCCATTCTCCAGTAGGGGAAGTTTTTTTGTAGTTTCACACTCTGTCCAACTACCTTTCTTCTCCAAATTTTTATAATGCGTTTCGCTTCATGTGCAGTCTCTTTTTATAACTATTTTTAATAATTGCGTTTGGTTTCGCGTATTGTTCCTTCTTGTAAATTTTGTTTCCTTTTTTACTTATGTCCTGCTCTAGCTTCCCTGGTTTTTGTTTATTTAGTGTATACGTGCACCAGCACTCAGACTCTAAGAATTTTCCTCGGCACGTTAAATAAATGATTATTTATTTTATCACACCATGAGAACAACAATAAAAGCGATTGAGCATCGAAAAAAATTATTTATGGTGAGAGAAGTTTGCTATGTTTATAGCATAGTAAATGCACGTGAAACGCTGGACGCGTTTCAGTGAACTGACCGAATTACAGTTTTTGTGCAAGAGAACGTATTACGTTACATGCTGAATCAGCAACGATGAGGTATGCCGGAAAACTGCGCTGCCTACGCGTAATCTGCATATACTAAAGTGAGCACGTAAACCCTTGTTTCCTCCTAGGTGGCACTGAATGCGAGCAACACGTCTGGCATAACGATCATTCCTCGAAGTCGCGCCGCAAATGCGAGGACGCCTATAATAAGCTCTGTCCGAATGCTAGAAGCTACACCGTTGCGACTACTGAGTGTATGAAGCCGATTTCCTGAAGAATTGGATATGCTTGGAATGATCTAAAGCTGAATTTCTTGAATAAAATAATTTCTTTTGCATGTAATATCCGACAATTAATACCGTCACCCTCTCGTCGAGATGGCACGCCGCCCTGCGCAGCTCCCAACTCGACGACCAACTCTGGGCTATACCCAGCAAGCCTGCGAGGCGGCGAAGAGGCAAGACCTCGATGTCCCCACGTGAGAGGCCTAGGCCCAGCCAGCTAAACTGCTGGTTTAAATAAAAGTTTGTTCCTCCTCCTCCTTGCATGTAATAAAGCGTTGTGGATAAGAATGAATCCTTGTTTTGGGGCCAAGTGTGATTAAACTGTTTAAAAGGGTAACGCTAAAACTTCTTTAAGAAGCAACCACAACACCGATTGCAAATAGATTTGTCTCATTTGTGAAAGAAAGGAAACAGGACGAACAAGTGTCTGTTGAATAAATCCCACCCTTTCCAATTCGCGTAACTTTACGATGTTTATTAACGGAGTTTTTGGCGCAAGGGTCACATGCGGCTAAAGAGCGCCTAGGCCATGGTTATATGTGCTCACTTCTACATGAACTGTGAGTTTCTAGGGGATCAAACACGGCTGTATAGAGGCCTGAAACATTCGCTGAAAAGTGCGCAAAATTTATAAGTGTTAAATCTATGGCTTGTGACGAATGACGTGAGTGCGTGAGTGAAACAACTTTATTGAGACCAGCGGATTGAGGCCTGGGCCTAGGCCGCGCCAGGGGCGGTAGAGAGACCCTGTCTCCCGGCCACCTCTCGAGCTGTGCTCTGAACATAAAATATAATAGAAAGAGGTGATATACCAGAATACCTTGCGGCAAGTAGCACTACTGTTTCATAAGAGTCTTTAAGCTCGAGGGTCTGGAGGCATGTGCCACGCAAGACGCTTCGGCTGCAGCAGCGGCCTCTGGTGAGAAGTTGTGCTACTAATCTCGTGAGAATCTAACGTGCAATAAAAAATTTCGTACAAACCTTAAAACTAAAGTTTAATAAAATATAAAACAGAACCCCTCAGATGATGAATGTCGACGTTTCTGCGATTAGCATTGAAACGACGAGATGCTCTCGCACACACCTCTGATTACGCGGAGCCACATTATGCCGCCGCAGTGTTGTCCCCGCCTGGCGCGTGTGTGAACGTATATTCTCACATGATTGCCTTCTGAATATTTATGACGCTGGTTTGGCTTCGCCTTGCATTACATAACTTGAAGTGCTTTTTGTTATTGAAGAGCGGCGTGTTAGCAGTTCCATATAGCCACGTTTGCCGTAAGAAGGCTCATGGAAGAGCAGCACATTCCCAGTGGACCAAATTGACACCGAAGTGTTTCATTCATTGGGGGTAGGTAACAAGTTTCACACAAATTCAGTAAACCCAGTTGGGGTGATCGAGCATCGGCCACATAAGTAGTGGCACATACCCACTGCTATAAGTTGGCAAAGGATGGTTTAGCTGAAGAAGGCACATATGGAAAGCCACGAATTAGTGGCCCAAATTAGCCCTACGATTGGTTTTCAACCCGCTTCCCTCACCACAGAAGCGGGAATCCCTAACCACGAATCCATGGGCTAAGCAGCAGGTGAGTGCGAGTGCGAGTGAGTGCCAGTGAGTGTGAGTGCAGGTGAGTGCGAGTGCGAGTGAGTGCCAGTGAGTGTGAGTGCAGGTGAGTGCGAGTGCGAGTGAGCGCCAGTGAGTGTGAGTGCGAGTGAGAGTGAGTGCCGGTGAGTGGAGGTGAGTGTAAGTGCGAGTGAGTGCCGGTGAGTGGAGGTGAGTGTGAGTGAGTGCCAGTGAGTGTGAGTGTGAGTGCCAGTGAGTGCGGGTGGAGGTGAGAGCCTGTGAGTGTGAGTGGAGATGAGTGTGAACGTGACTGAGTGCTGTGAGTGTGAACGAGGTGAGTGCTTCTGGGTGTGTAGAGGTGAGTGTAAACGTGAGTGTGAGTGCGCGTGAGTGTGAACATGAGTGAGTGGTTGTGAGTGGAAGTGTGTGTGAACGTGGTGAGTGCTTGAACGATAAGCAGAGGTGATATCGGTCCACCTTGCTTGCGGAAAAATGGAGGCACGTTGTGTGTACAAGCTCACTCGAGGTGATGACTTATCGCACTAGCAGATTGTGCACGCCAAGATAGAAACCACTCACTAAGGTCGTAATAATCCAAAGTTCAGGCATGAGTGAGACAATGTATAATGAAATGAGTGGATATATTATATTGCGATAGCAATTATATGGACACTCCAAGCGAACTTCTGCCGTGGTCATGGACGTCGTTGTGAGGTTCCGTATAAAGTCCAAACACGGTAAAATCTTCGCCGCGTGCCGGCGGTACGCTGCGTGTGCGAGTGCAAGCTTGCGAGGGTCAGCCGACACTTGCTGCTCAATCTCGCGCGCGCGAGGGAAAAGGCGGGGCGGAAGCGCGCTGCTTCTGTCGCGCGTCAGGCACGGGGGGGAGGGTCGTCTTTCTCCGGCGGCGGCCGCGTGGGTGTCGTTTCTCGAAAGCGATCTGCGACGTCGAAAAAGTACGCGCCCGCGCGGGCCTCTTCTTCAAAGCAATTTGCGACGTGAACAATGTTCAACTAGAGCCGGTAACTTCGTATGCGCTGTGTTTTCGATGTTTCGTTCGCTTTGAAGCGAGAGGCGGCACGAAGGTCAATTCGCTCGCGGCTATAGCTGCGTGAGTGTGAGTGGAGGTGAGTGCGAGTGAGTGTGAGTGCAGGTGAGTGCCAGTGAGTGTGAGTGCTGGTGAGTTCGAGTAAGTGCCGATGAGTGCGAGTGAATGCCAGTGAGTGTGAGTGCAGGTGAGTGCGAGTGCGAGTGCAAGTGAGTGTGAGTACAGGTTAGTGCGAGTGTGAGTGAATGCCAGTGATTGTGCGTGCAGGTGAGTGCGAGTGCGAGTGAGTGTCTGTGAGTGTGAGTGGAGGTGAGTGCGAGTGCGCGTGAGTGCCAGCGAGTGTGAGTGGAGGTGAGTGCGAGTGTGAGTGAGTGTTTGCGAGTGTGAGTGAGTGTTTGCGAGTGTGAGTGGAGGTGAGTGTGAACATGAGCGAGTGTGGGGCCTGGAAAAAATTATGGTGAGTGAGTGTGAGTGAGTATTCGCACACACTGCCGACCTGTGCTAAGCAGTGACCAAAGTTGGCGGGAAAACGGTTAGAGACATACAGACAGACAGACACAGATAGACAGGTAGATAGGCAGGCGAGCATGCAGGCGGGTCCCTCAAAGTGTGGGAAGTGCCCTAATAACGCTAAATGCCATAAAAATCATTTTACGGGAAGAAATAAATCGGCAGAACTCAAGCCACGATTGCTGCCGACGATAATGCGTGTAACATTGAATCTGTACCGACCATAGTAGCAGACGCTCGGGATGGCAACCAAAGTAGACGGCGGTCGTCCAGTACGAGCTAGAGAAAAACACTACATGCAGCCGGGCCCCGACCACCGCATACGGCTCCGCCGGCAAGCCGCAGCTGTTATTCGCTGTCACTCGCTATAAAAGGGTAGACGGCCTGCATCAGTCTGCCGCTTACATTTGGTGACCAGCGGACGTGATTCGCCTTAATTCTGACGAAGCGGCGTTGGAAGGCGACCCGACCCCACGGCTCAACCCCCGCTTCCCCGGTTTTAGCCTCATAATTTCGTGAGCTAGCTTGTCAAGCTGGAAGGTGCCATGGCCGAGAAACTCATCACAATAAAGCCATTCAGTTATGAGGTTCAGTGGTATGCTCTCTAGCCAGACGTGAGCCATGGGCCTGTACTTCCCTTTTCCAAGCGCCACACCTTACGGCTACAGGAAACCGGACGTCTTCAACCACTTCGGCATGCTCTTCTCCCGAAATAGCCCTCTAGCAACCAACCGCTTTCACTAGTCTGTGCGTTTCTGAACCATCGGAGCGTGCGCCGCCTGAAGTCCCGCCTATGCCTGTGCCATCGATGACCCACAAAACATTGGGGAGGGTGGCGATTCCGGCGCATCACGATTCCGCATACGAGCGCCGCGAATCCTGTATCAGATCTAGCGCTTTCACCGAGACAACAGGCAGCAGACGGACCGAATCGCCAAGCCTTACCTGTCGCAAACCACCAGCGAGGCTGCAGCCGCGGCGCCCTGTCTCGCATAAGCGGCACCGACCACCTATGCCCCAAGGGCAGCAAAGACGGACAACCTGTCTTCCGTTTCACACGCACGCTCTCCTGCGTCGGCCTGTCAACGCGCTTCGACAGCCACACTCACGTAGTCAGCACAGGATCTAAGTAAGTCGTCGGTGATATTGGCAAGAAAGTATCGTCCGCGATTGGTGAGAAGTGGACGAGGTGCGTCGTGGTATAAGATAACGTTGTGAAGCAAGAAGTCAGCGACGTCTGTAGCGCAACTGGTGGGAGGGCTCTTGTAATGGCATATCAGGTGGTATGGTCCGTAGCGATTGCAATCCCCTTATTTCCGTCGTTTGATATAGCGAATGGTCCAAGAAGATCAACGCCAACGCGAAAAAAAGGGTCGGTCGGTATATCCAGAGGCTGCAGCAAACCAGTAGGGTGTACAGCTGGTCGTTTTCGGGCGTTGACACGACTCACACGCGGCGACATAGCGACGGATGGAGCGGTTGAGACGGGGCCAGAAAAATCATCGCCGAATTTCGTCTCAGGTCCGAGAGACGCCAAGGTGTCCAGCGGTGGGAAGGCCTTGCAGTTGCTGGAGCACAGTGTGCTGAAGACGAGACGGAATGACGATTAGCAGCTCGGGCCTGTCTGGGTGCACGTTGCCGCGGTACAATATATAAACAGGATAACTCATGAGCGCGCAGTATAAAACAAGCGCACAAGTATAAAGAGACATACCTAGCGTTAGCGCTAAAACAATATAATAGTGTCGAGAGTGGCAATATTGCAATCGCAAATGCAGTAACATGGTTTCAAGAGGGGTTTATTGTATGATTTATTTTTCCTGACCCGGAAATAATGTTTCTTCTCGTGGAAAATAAATAAAGAACGTCATATGTTTTCGTCATTTATGTGCTAACATATACTAAAGCAAGATCTTTGCACGTGTGACTTCAGCTTGGCCCAGAATTCCTTGAACCTTGCAATGCATAACGTTCGCGTGTGCTCGAAGCCCCGGCTTAGGCCCTTTTATTTAGCGAGCGCGAGTCCAGCCCATGCTTGCAGCTTCAAGTCCGGGCCCGGCCCAATCCCGCCAAAGAACGGTGGCCTCGTTCAAAACCAACTTGGCCAACTCCCAAAATTGACTTGGACCACCCCGAAAATTTGGGTGGCCCATCCACAAAATTTCTCTTTGCCCAATTAAAAAATTGACTTGACCCACGCTCAAAACTGACCTGGCCCACTACCAAAATTGACTTGGCCCAATTCAAGCACATGACCAAGTGATCAAATAGTCCCGTGACCAACTAAGAACCTTAAGTTGCAAGGCCAAATGATCAAGTGATGACGTCATGTGACAATGTCACGTGATGTGTACGTCGAAACAGTAATCTTTAAAATGTTTGCACCCTTTGGGGCTTAGTTATAGCACTATCTATCCACAAAAGAGAACTTACATACTTATTGTGTGGCACTTACAGGCCGCCAAACAAGGACACTAATATGTTTTTGAATGAATTGAGCCCTTTCCTGCAACAGCATATGAATGAAAAACAGTTACTGTTGGTTGGGGACCCCAATATTGATATTCTGCAAGAAGCAAGATCAGCAGTTGCTGATTACCTGGATTTATTAGCTGAATATAGACTCATGAACGTAATTAACGCCTACACCAGAGAAGAGAACTTCGGACGCAGAATCACCAAAACATGCATTGACCGCATTGTAGTTAGGCTGGCAAAACAATCATATAGGTCAGTCTAAAACTAGCAAACTAGTGGTCAATCTAAAACTAGCAGACCATTATTTTACAGTAGCTGTTATCTTCTCAGAGAAATATGTCGAAGGAGAGGGGAGCTGTGTAAAACGGGATCTTTTGGACAACAAAAATGTTGATGAATTGATCAAGAAGACCAACTGGTGGTCCCTATTAGCTCTTGACCATTTAAAGGCATACAATAAACTAGTGCAAATATTTCAAGATATATATGATCGATCTACAAAATGTGTGACATTGAAGCAAAGAAATCCCGATATTAAATGGATGAGTCATGAGATAATGAACCTCTGCTACATAAAAGACCAGGCCTGGCAGACATGCAGGGAAAAGCCGGAAGATGACGAAAAAAGAAGAGAGTTTCGTATACTACGAAATCTTGTGACAGCAAAAACATGACAGGCTAAAAGGCGATACTTCTTGCATCAATTCACAGTGAGCAAATAGGTGTGAGGATGACATGGAAAATAGCAAATGAATTTATGGGCTTATCAAAACGCGTCAGTATCGAGGATACGATTAGAAAAAAACTTTCCCAACCAAAGCGCGCAGACAATATGCGATAAGTTCAACGATACATTCATAACAGCTGCAGAAATACTGAGAGAAACCAAGTAACGCAAAATGTTGCCGTAACGTTCTCTGAATGTGCACAAATGTCGGCGTATAACGTTGCTTACATGCTGCTAATGTCCTCTTTTTGATCGCCAGACAACATTGGGCCGTAACGTTGTGGCAGCGTTGAGCAGCACATTCCTGACGTTAACATAACGTTAACAGAACTTCCTGGCAACGTAATGTGGATGTTGCCTTTTGTCACTTGAGCGTTCAGGCAACGTACGTATGTGACGTTCAAGCAACACTCAACTGACATCGCAGAATATTTGTAGACATACATAACAGCAGTGCTGTCAGCATGACACGGATGACAGCACCGCAAACCCTTAAATTTATATTTGCTTGACAGATAATTTAGTGTAGTAGTTTTCATGTTGCATATGCAGGAAAATGTGAAACAAGAATTAGTTAAAAACAGCGTTTTTTACGTATATACCTTGTGTAGCTTACCAAGATATCTGTGTACCTTACCTTGTGGTAAGATACACTATATACGTAAAAGAATGCTGTTTTCACTAGTTCTTGTTTACATTTTCATGCATATACGACATGAAAACTACTAGAATGCATTATCTGTCAAACAAATATAAATTTAAGGGTTTGCGGTGCTGTCAGCCGTGTAATGTTGACAGCACTGCTGTACGGGCAGCTCATCTGTCTTACACTATATATAGTACCAACGCGCCCTAAGCCAGAATCTTTAAAGTGTTTCACATGGTGGTTTGCCTGACTTGTCTTGCTGTTGTCCATAGCTAAGCATATAAATGCTAATTGCAAGTAAAAGTGCACAATGCAAAGTTGCGAAGTGGTTCATAAGAACAATTTTTCATTTTGGCTATAACAGCAAGAGAAGCAGCATGCACGTCCAATGTGCAGAGGTCCTCGTATAAAGGTTCTCGCAGCAGGAAAGTAAATATATTCCACAAATGTTCATTTTCTTAAACATATCATTTAAGCTTAGACCACAGAAAAAAATCAGTCTTTGCTTCCGACTTCCTGCACTAAAAATCATGTGTCGGTAGCTGACTCACTGCTTTTTTTTTATTTAGAAGAAAAATTACATTGTACTTTATGCCTGCATTGTGTGAAGCTTCGGAATTCACACAAGGCTCGTACGCTAGAATTGCTCGTAAGAGAAAATTTGAGCAAATCCTAATGATGGGACATATTAACGAATGAGGCTAGCCCACGGCAATGAGCACTTACGAACGGGAAGGTTTGTTAATTTGACCCCCTAGTCACCATATTTTAGGTTATGAAGATTCAGATATTGAGCCGCCATGGCGCCGACCTTTGAAGTGTCTACAACGCAACAAGCCTCCGGCGGATTCGTACAAACAATCCCTCCGGGACATGCGCTCTAAACATGCACATGCATAATCTATAAAATACAAACGTACAAATGGCTTTGACACGGCTTAATCGATGAGCACAAAGTTAGGAAGCAGTGTCACTGGGAAGTTATTGTACCAACTACACATACTAGCAACGCCGCTTTTCCCTGCTTCCTTGTGGGCTTCAGCGTCCGATAGACATTTTTACCGAATCTTTTTACCATGTAGGGGCTCAATCTACTTGGTATGTTCCCAACATCGGCTGCCCGCAGCAAATGGGTTGCTACGACCAGTTTTGCCACTCGATGCGCCATAACACGAGCCCTGAACGATTGCTTCGCTACGGACATCACGGATATCCTTCTGCACCATGTTATACGGCCCGACGGCGTTCCTCGGCAGATCCTCATCGATCGCTAACTCTACTTAATGTCAAAGGTAATCGATGGCATCCTTCGCTCATGCTCTATGCACACCAAGTAGCCACTCCTATCACCCCCAGACAAGCGACCTTAGGGAATGCCTCAACAGAACACTCATTGGCATGCTTGTCATGTACATGCTATAGGGCACTGCCAATGTTACCTCATTTTCCCGTATGTCACTTTTACGTATAACTCGTCCCACCATGAGACCGCGGGTTACTCGCCGTTTTACTTACTAACCCTTTGGCCATGTTCCTGTATTGCCTCTGGACACCGGACCTCGTCAGGCACTCCAGTTGCCGAGCGCTTATGCTCGTGACGCAATTTGCCTGGCTATCAAAGCTCGTGAGATCACGCACATCCGCCTCGCGCCTTCACAGGCTCACCAAAAGTCCCGCTACGAGAAGGATCACAAAAGCGTGGATTTCTTGCCCGGTTCCCTCGTGCTGCGGTGTTTGCCGCGTCGTGTTGGCCTATCACCAAAACTCTAGTCGCCTTATTCAGGTTCCTACAGGGTCGAGTGATAACTTTCACATGTTAGATAAGACTGCTGCTGCCGACCTAGGTGCATCGTCGGTGTAACGAAAAGGGAACATTGTTCACGTTCCTTGTTTGAAGAGGCCTGAAAACTGTGCTCCCTTACAATGGTGTAGAAATGATTAGCGTCCTCCATATTGCTCTCGCGCAAAATTGGATTGAAATAAGGAGGGAAAGCCTCAATTTTACATCGTTTTTAAAATGGAGTTTATAAGAGATAAGCCTCCGTTTAGCATAAACGGAGTTCTATTTCTTATTCGTTTCTATTCTTATTGTATTCTTATTTTATTTTGCACATGCGTTCGAAGTAAACGAGCAATGAGAGATGTGTTGTTCAAATGTTTTTTTTTCTGCGAAATTATACATTTCCAGAGTGCCAATGAAATTCTTCAAAGCGATATAATAGACGATTTGTTCGTCTCGCCGACTAACATGTCCTGTCGCGCTGCAAGATCGGCCCCGACAACTGACTTTCGAAGCGGGACCTTGCAATACTTACATGGCTTCGGCTCAGAGTGTACTCGCGTCTGTTCGTATCGTACTGCACTGGCGCTTGTTACATAAGGTAGAATTACAGATCCTTTGTTTCAATATTCAGCAGCTCGGAAAAGGATTAAAGTGACTAGGCAAAGTAAAGAAGAGACACAATGTCAACCCTCCACCCGATATGAAGGATTGCTCCTAAATGTGGAGGAGCGTGTACTGAGCATGCTTTTTAACCCGATCATGATTTAACCCAATCAAGAAATTAGAAGTGGAAAACATGACTCATACTATCTATGCAGATGACATCACGATCTGGTCCGTTTGTGGCAACGACGGACAGATCGAGAGAGCAGTGCAGGAAGCTATCAACACAATGGAGAAACATCTGGCTGACACCGGGCTCAGATGCTCAACAAAGTTATTACGATATCAACCCACGCTCAAGGGGAGACCACTCAAGAACTACGCCAGAGAGAGGGAGTATGAAGGATCAAGCTCACCACGAATTACGGAGGCACTATCCCCATTGTCGATCACATTCGAGTCCTCAGCACGCTGATCGAAAAAATGGGGTTAACGGACAGACCGTTAAAGGACATGCATAAGACTACAAACGCAGTCAAACACCTTTAACGAGTCGCTCACAAGAGCAGTGGCATGGGGGAAAACAGCTTCATCAGGTTTATACACTCCTTCGTGATGTGCCACATTGCATACGTATCAGCTATGCACAACTGGTACAGGTGCAAGAGGAATAAGATCAATATAATCATCCGTAGGTTATACAAGATTGCACACGGACTGACGAATCCACCAGCACCGAGAAACTACTTACTACAACTTGGGTTAACAATACCCTAAATGAGGTGGCAGAAGCACAGAGGATCTCGCGATTCGCAAGGCTCACCACCACTAGCACAGGAAGACACATTTTGCAAACGCTAAATATCACGTACGACCGTCAACATGGCGACAAAGTCGATATGCCAAGAGTGATACGAGACAAGATCCAAGTAGCCCCGATACCAAGGAGCATGCATCCATCTTACAACCAGGGACGCAGAAAGACCAGGGCCATAAGACTGCTACGGAAATATCACGACAACGAAGCAAGATTCACTGGCGCAGCTGGCTACCTGGATGGCCGATGATTCGCAGCGGCATTCGTCAACACCGACGGTAAAGCTACACACACAGCCAGTATCAACACGAAACAACCCGAAACGGCCGAGGAAATGGCTATTGCACTTGCCATATCTGACATAGAAACCCAAGTTATCCTGAGGGACTCGTGTACAGCCGTCCGAAATTACGCAAAGGAAAGAACTTCGCCTGAAGCTTTCTCGATTCTCCAAAGCAGAACTGAAGCTCGGGAAACCCTATCACCGTGATCTGGTTCCCCGCCCACATGGGCGCTGTCTGTCCTAAACTTACCAACCTTCACGAGACAGCAAACTTCGCTGCACTCTACATAATTGACCGTTACCGAACAGCTCTTTCGCTTGACGCAGACAAGGACAGGCTAACGAGCTACAATGAAATCAATAAGGCCTTCAATCTGTTACGAAGAAGTTTCACTCCACCTAACAACAAGGTATGCAGAGCCCAAGCTACCACCTGGCGGCAGCTACAGACTGACACTTATCTAAACCCGCTAGCGTGTCATAAATTCTACCCTGAGATCTGTCTCGACAGCACCTGCAAGGTCTGCGGCATAGAACCTGCTACACTAAAACACATGCTCTGGGAATGTGAGGCAAAGACTAAAGGCGTTAATCCCGATGTTCTCTCGGCGAGGTGGGCCAATGCCCTGCACAGCTCCAAGCTCGCCGACCAAATCTAGGCCGTCTAGCCGGCCCCGGAAGCGGCGACTAGGCAAGGCGTAGACGTCCCGACGTGGGAGACTTGAACCCGGGTCATCAATCTGCAGGACACTTAATAAAAGTTTTTACCAACCAACCAATGTACTTGGGTAGTTGGTAACATTGTTTGGTCTGCACTCCAGCCACGCATTATTTATCAGGCTCAGTTTTACTGGCTCTCACTGAAGCGCTGGGACCAGATTGAGATCATTATTCGGAACGTGATGAGTGCAACAGCGGATCTCCATCACATTAACATTACCCTGCTTAACTAAAGAACATGCCCAGCTGAACACCATAGTAGCATCAGCAATTGAATGTCAACGAGCATGTGAATTAAAGACCATGTGCATTTGCTTCTGAACCCTTTGACTATTTCCCCAACACATCACTATTGCTTTGCCTCAGGTGTATTAACTGCCCCCTGCAAATGCACTTGCATGAAAGATATCAAATTACTTTGCTACAAGAAGAGACCAAAGGCCATGGTACTGCTTTACATAGATGTTCCTCTGGATAGTGTATTTTGTACAGACAGTGCTACTACAGGAAACAGAAGCATGGTATTGGTCAGCCTTATGCATTTCCCTCTTTGTGAAAATAAGGAATATGCGATGGATGTCTGCAACTCTACTTGAGCTCCGTATCATACATGACAAGAGTGTGCTAAACCGGACTGGTACATGGTTACGCCATACAAGACGCCAATGAGGCAGCCTCATTTTTATGAAACATCGTCCACATACAGACATACATAATTTCCACTCAACAGCTGAGGCAAGTCAGTAAAGCCACATTGCTTTGTCAGAAAATAAACAAGCTTCACAATAACTCACTTTCTAGTGTGCGCCTACACTGGGTACAAGGACACACCTCTGGCCCTGTCAATGCCATGTCAGATAAAAAAGCACACAACAACATGAACATGTATCCGCCCACACCTCTTGTGCCACACTCGCTTACTATCTTCCTACCCCCCAAAAAAATTTGCTCTGGCGAGACGCACAAGCGTTTACGCTCAAATTTGGCAGCCCTAGCTGCATCAGTTTTGCCAGCATTGTCAGGGACACAGTATCCTTAACTGCAATTTACCATCAGGAAATATGTTATTTTAAAAGTGTGACCACAGGTATTTTGATTCACTGACAATGAATGTAAAGAAATGTAATTGCTGATTGAACGAAGCTAGAGAGCAGTCGTCTGCAGTTGTAGCGAGTCAGTGTAGTTTCATGTAATACTGTTTCACAGCAAGTATGTGCAAAGCATCATTATGGGCACGAAATTATAGACATAATTGTGCTATTCACTTGCTCTGAACGTGACATTCGATAAAGCATTGTGTGTAAAAAAAGCAAATGTTCTTTCAAATGAAGCATGTTTCAGTGGGTAGCATTTTGCCTCTTGAGATTTTTAGCATCCATGGTGGAGAGAATAAATTGCCAATGTATGTCTATAAGGCATGCTTCTAAAGGTGCACATGGTTACGAAGCTACATACTTGGAAACCAAGGATATTTCACGGAAACATAAATGTTAAAGTTAGCGCTCGTCCTGTTCTCTCGATCTTGTCCGTGTCTTCTAGAGGTATGAGCACCTCTGATGTATCTAATCAACTAGCCCAAAAAGCCATGCTTGTAAATGTATTGTCGCAAAATATGGTAGAGTGTTACACCACTGTTAGAAATGTGATTCAGAAGAGCTAACTCCACTGACTAATTTATCACAGGTGATTGCAATGGTTGATTCCCCAGTGACTACATTAAGTAACTCCGGTATTGTTAGTCTACTCCTTAATGTCGGTGATATACACAGCATACCAGTCTTGGAGGTCAACTTTCAAGAGCCAAGAGACATGTTTATGGGTGACTGAATTTCTGAAACACATGGTTTTGTCACATTAAAAGTGTATCAACAGACATGTCACTATTAGTACGGCTCTGAAAAAGTGGTAGTGTCGTATCATGGCCTCCAAAATGTCTGGCCAGTGGCATTGTTTGTTCAGCCGACCATTCAGGCCTCCCCACCAGCTAAATCGTCGTCCCCACAAGTAGTGTTTCCTCCTTGCTAGGCTACCAGTTTATTACCTTTTTTTTTCAAACTAATCAATTTTCTTTTTGTTTGTTGCTGTTATTTCCACCACCTGTTCAAATTTTAAAGGCCATATTGTTTTGATGAATATGGCCTCCAATGTTTACCATGACTTGTAATATCCTATATAATCTAACATGACTACCTGTAAAAGAGAAAGAAATATAGAACAAGCACTGGATTTGGGCAAATGCATGTGCAATGACTGTATGTGCAACAGTCACCTATGAAGGTTTAAAACTGGGCTCCCCGCAGGGGATTTTGCGTCAGCAGGCATTTGGTGTGTTGCGACACCACGGACCCGAGCCACACGGGGGTTAACCCTCTCGCGCCTAACCGTGCGTGGCTTAGCCGTGTCCGGGGAAAAGGGGATCCTGGTGGTTGAACCGATGCCGGGTATTTGGGCCTTTATGGCCCCTCGGCGGAGACAACACACCCCTTTGGCCTCTGCTTCGCGTAGACGGCACCCTCAGACTGACCCAACCAGGGGAAATCGGTAGTTGCCTTTTCTTATCCTCCTCTCCGATCTTCGTCTCTCTCTCTCGCTTGTAATATTTCCTGTATCCTCCTCTCTTCCTCTTATTTCCGACTTCGCAGGCAGCAAGGGTTAACCAGGTGTATTCTATCCAACCTAGAATATTTATATTAGGTTATAGTAGCTATGTACAGCTGGCGTCTGTGTCTCCTAGTCTCGTAGCGTGCCCTTGTTCGGCTCGGTGGTGGGCGGCTGGCGTAGCTGCCGAATTAAATTCATTTCATAGCTAAAACGTCATTCCCCCCGTTCTGATCGTCCTCTTTTTAAAAGAGGGCGGGCGCACCGATGAAACATTGAAATTATTTGTCCAGCACAACGAAACTTTCGCTCGTTTTGATGTCGTGAACTGTCCAAATCCTGAAAAAAAAAACGTGAGAACACTATCTCCTTTTATTGTTGCTAAATGTCTTTCTCACACAATAGGGCCTGGATACAAAGTTAATAAGATGGTCAGTGGGGACCTCCTACTCGAGGTTAATGACATCCAACGACATGGCAAACTGTCGAACCTTGCGGCATTCGGTGCTGTCCCAGTCACGGTGACTCCACATCGCTCTATGAATACAGTCCGAGGAGTCGTATCAGATGATGATCTTCTAAATTTCACCGAAGGAGAACTTGTCGAGGGATGGAAGGACCAGAACGTTATCAAAGTCCAAAGAATAAAGATCAAGCGTGAAAACAAAGAAATCCCTTCCAAGCACCTCATTCTAACATTTGCATCGAGTAGACTGCCAGATTCCCTCGAAACATGGTACACAAAGACACGGATCCGAGCTTACATCCCTAACCCGCGCGGATGTTTCAAGTGCCAAAGATTCGGCCATGGCTCGCAAAGCTGCCGAGGCCGACTGACCTGTGCAAAATGTGGTGAATACGAACACAACTCTGACAACTGTAGTGCCACGCTCCACTGTTCAAACTGCGACGGTGGACACGCAGCCTACTCTCGTTCGTGCCCCACGTGGAAAAAAGAAAAGAATATACTCACACTTAAGGTAAAAGAAAATATCTCATTTCAAGAAGCGCGGAAACGTGTTTTCTTCCTGCATGACGCAGGGTATGCTGGTGCAGCGCGAAAGGGGGCAACGTTGCAGCAGACTCCGGCATCGGCCCGGCCCACAAAAAGCGTGGCCACGGCTGTGCCACCAGCCCCCCAGGCGACAGCAGCCAGCACTGCTGCGCCGTCTTTGAGGGAGGGCCCATCAACGTCTGGGTTGGTGGCGTCCAAGGCCCTGCTTTTCAAGGCAATGCCTACCCCGAAACTACCCCGCTCAAGTGAGCGGAAGTCCGCTGGCTCCCAGGAGTCGATGGACACAACTCGAAGTCAGACGGTACAGCCAGCTCCTCCGGAGCGGCGCGATTCTCGCGAACGCTCCAAGACAAACAAACCACGGATTAGAGGGCCTGGAAGGGCTTCGTAAGCCAACTTGAATCCTCTTGACACACAGCATATTAACATAAACAATATGGATACACAAATATTACACTGGAATGTGAGAGGTCTTTTGCACAACCTTGATGACATTAAAATTCTACACAAATGCAATCCAAAGGTGCTGTGTGTTCAGGAGACACACCTAAAATCACCACAAAGTAACTTCCTCAGGAAATACGCCATTTTCCGAAAAGATCGAGATGACGCACTCGCCTCATCGGGCGCCGCCGCCGTTATAGTGAACAAAATGTTACTTGTCAACAGTTACCGCTCCGAACTCCTCTTGAGGCAGTCGCAGTCCGAGCGGTACTCTTTCAGAATTTGGTCATTATAAGTTCCCTTTACATCCCTCCGAATTATCAACTTTCCAGATGAGAGTTTTTAAGCTTCATCGCTGAACTTCCCCAACCATATATCGTTGTTGAAGATCTAAATGCCCATAGCAGCCTGTGGGGTGACTCGTTGTGACGCGAGAGGGCGCTTAATTGAAAACTTTCTTTTATCCACACATGCATGCTTGCTAAATAAAGAAGAGCCCGCATTTTACAGCGTGGCACACAATACATACTCATCTATAGATTTAAGCGTAGCATCAAGTACAATCATGCCGTATCTTGAGTTGAACGTGATCAAAAACCCCTATGGGAGTGACAACTTCCCGATCGTTTTAACATTAACAAAAAGGGAGGAAAACTGTCCTCGTGTTCCCAAGTGGAATATTGACTCTACTGACTGGAAGCAATACAGAGAGCTCACCTGCCTAGCATGGGATGACATCCGTACATTTAACATTGACGATGCAGTGGCATATTTGACAGCATTTATTGTGAATATAGCGTCCATGTGCATCCCAGAAACACAACGAAAGCATTCGAAACGACATGTTCCCTGGTGGAACGATGACTGTAGGGAAGCACGAAGAAAACAAAATAAGGCTTGGGGCCACCTTCGTCACACTCCAACTGCAGAAAATCTTATAAACATCAAGAAAACAAAGAGTGAGGGTTGAAGAACGCGCCGCCTTGCCAAAAGGGAAAGGTGGCAAAATACATATCAGGCATAAACTCTTATACAGACGGAAAGAAAGCCTGGAACCGAGTTAACAAATTAAACAGCCGGCAAACTCATCCTCTGCCATTAGTAAACAGCCAGGGAAACACTCTTGAAGACCAGGCTGGTTTTCTAGGTGCCCACCTCGAGTACATTTCTAGCTCGACCCATTACACAGATACATTTCTACGATACCAGCGGCAAGCAGAGCGATTGCCCCTGGATTGGAAAATAACAAAGAATGAACTTTACAACCGTCCGTTTACCATGGCGGAATTTCAGGCGTCACTGAGTTGCTGTAATAAGACAGCGCCAAGAAAAGACAGAATAGCTTATGACATGATCAAATACTTACACCCTGAAACTCACAAAACACTTCTGTCGCTTTTGAACTCCGTATTCTGTGGTGGGTATATCCCGGCTGCCTGGAAAGAGGCAATAATTATCCCTATTCTCAGAGGGAAAGGACGCGACTTCGGTCAGCAGTTATAGGCCTATTGCCCTAACAAGTTGTCTGTGCAAACTCTTTGAGAAAATGACTAACCGGCGCCTGATCCATTTTTTTGAAAGTAACAAAATACTAGATCCCTTACAGTGCGGTTTCATAGAAGGTAGATCCACAACAGACCACCTTGTCCGCATCGAGACAAATATCCGGGATGCCTTCGTGCATAAACAGTTTTTCTTGTCGGTGTTCTTAGACATGGAGAAAGCATATTACAACACATGGCGTTTAGGAATCCTTCGTGATCTGGCAGAAATGGGCGTCCGAGGCAACTTGGTGAACGTGATTCAAAGTTATCTCTCGTACCGCACATTCCGTGTTTGAGTTGGTGACGTCCATCTCATCCATTCACCGAAGAGACTGGTGTACCACAAGGAGGTGTGCTGAGTTGCACTCTATTTGTTGTAAAAATGAATTCTATCCACAGTGTCATACCACGCACAATTTTTTATTCCGTTAGCGCGGATGATGTGTAACTCGGTTACAAATCTTGTAATCTTGCTATCTGCGAGCGACAGGTGCAGCTTGGCCTCAACAAGATTTCCAAGTGGGCGGACAAAAATGGATTCAGTCTAAACCCACAAAAAAGCACGTGCGTCCTCTTCTCGAACAAAAGAGGTATGCAGCCAGACCCGGTTATTGATCTTAATGGAGAACAGCTATCTGTGAGTCATGAATATAAGTTTTTGGGCCTCATCTTAGATTCTAAGTTAGCTTTTGTCCCGCACCTAAAGTACCAGAAAACAAAGTGCCTGAAGGCTATGAATCTGCTGAAGCTCTTGTCACGCACATCATGGGGAAGCGACAGGAGATGCCTCCTTAGCTTATACAAAAGCCTTGTGCGCTCACGCCTTGACTACGTAGCCATAGTTTATAACTCTGCAACACCTAGTGCTTTAAAGATGTTAGACGCCGTTCACCATTTGGGTATTCGGCTTGCTACAGGCGCCTTCAGGACTACCCCTGTAGAAAGCCTGTATGTGGAGTCGGATGAATGGTCCCTGCATCTCCAAAGAGCGTATTTAAGTCTAACCTACTTCCTGAAGGTAAAGGCAGATGTAGAACACCCATGTCATTCCACTATAAGTGACATATCGGCTGCCAGGCTATATCAAAACCGGCCGTCTCTGAGGACTCCTTTGTCCCTGCGCCTAGAAGCGTCAGCTGAAGAAACAGGCATACTACTTCAAGGGAATGTCTTAATGGCTCCCAGTCGGCTTCCACCACCTTGGGAGTAGCACACTATTGAGTACGATGTCTTTTCCATAGAGATGTCCAAGCACACACCTGAGATTCATATACGTTCACACTTCCTCGAGCTTCAGGCGATGTACTCACGTGCAGAATTTTACACAGACGCTTTCAAATCTTCTGCTGGTGTTGCTTACGCAGCTCCGGGACCGTGTTTTTACACATCTGCTGCACTAAATCCGCATACAAGTATTTTTAAAGCGGAAGCATACGCAATCCTCTCGGCAATTAGACACATAAAGCTAATGAATGTTACCAAAGCAGTTCTGTTCACAGACTCATTGAGCGTCGTTAGCGCTATAATGAGTCTACGAAAACACAAGAATTCAGTTTTTAGTGAAATCTACAGCTGGTTAGGCTCAGCTTACATGCGCAACCAAGTGGTCATAGTGTGCTGGGTACCTGGCCATAGAGGCATAAAAGGCAATGTAGCTGCAGACGAAAGTGCCATGTCAGTAGTTTTTAAACATACAGATACAAACAAGTATAGCTATCCCTGCCACAGACCTAAAGCCTTTCTTGCGCCATCAGTTGCGGAGATTTTAGCAAAGGCAGTGGGACAGCGAAGTGTCAAACAAGCTACATATGATCAAACCAAGAATGGGGAAATGGATGTCCGAGAAAACGACAGGACACAAGGAAGTGCTTCTCTGCAGGTTAAGAATAGGTCATACCTATGGCACACACTCTTACCTCCTTTCTGTAAGTGATCCTCCAAAATGTGATAGGTGTGGCGACATTCTTACAGTCCTCCATGTTCTTGTACAGTGTCCTGAAATAGAAGTACAGCGTAAAAAGTACTTTTATCCCGCATATCGTCAGCACATCTCTTTTCATCTAAACCATGAGCCGCTTTTTGATTTTTATAGTCTTAAAGTTTTTAGCAGACGTAAACACTTTACAAATAATCTGTCCAGGGTATCTGTAGCACAGCCTCGTCTTGCATGTTGCAGCTGCAGTAGAAAAAGTGTTTACAGCACGTGCCTCTCAGCCCTTGATTTCAAGGAACCTCTTGAGTCACTAGTGCTATTGTATACGTTTTAGTACATCATTCATTTCTAACGTAATTTTTATAGTCATAACTCTAATCATTAGTCATTGTCATTATTTTAATACCAATATATTTTACGCAATTTAAAGCGTCTTTCTTTAAGGCCCTTTTACAGCCACGTTACATCAACTATTTCACTAACTCATAGACCACTCTATTTATAGTACACAGAAAAACAATCACCATTTGTCATGGCACTCTTTGGCCATGCGCCAATAAAAACCACATATTGGCCACATATATTTGGCCTTGCGCCAATAAAAACCACATATTATTATTAAAATTGGGTTGCTCAATGGATTGAATATTCTCAGTTGGAAAGCAGCACTGAGTGTGTTTGTATGCCTCTAACTCATCCCGTATATGTAAATGTATGTTGCCTAACCAACTAGCTTTCAGATTTAAGTGCAATAATTAATATGTCTTCCCATGCGGTTTAAGTTAAGACAATGAATAGAACCATTATTAAAATGAGCAAATAAGTTAGAGACAACTAAGGCGGTGTTTAATTTGTGGTAAGTGTGGCATGATCTTACAAAAGAACAGAATTCATACTCGTTTCAATGTTCTGATCTATGCCTTTCATTTACCTCTCTCTCTCTGAAATTAAGTAGCAGGGCATGACATGAGCATTGCTCGTTTATAGTGGAGACATCAATGGGTTTCTGGGATAGCCAACTCCTGTCCCTTAGGGACATGTTTTGATATTGTAAAAAGTGTTCCTGTCATACTAAAGCCAAGGCACATTGGCCCCTCACGGTATTCAAGCTTGCTCAACAATTAGAATAGATGATAAATTTTCTGGATTTTGTTACGTGCCATCTGCCTTCTCTTAATCATGGTATGAAAGGTAGGTCCTGCTGGTCCTGTGCAGCTATCTGATTAAAAATCTTATAATTTCATGTTTCTTCTCTTGCTCACTGAATTGCATCACCCAATCAGAACACAAACAGTTTCCTTCTTAGGTGCACACTTGAAAGCAAAGGCTTGCAGACACATGCATGCAACAATGTAGTGATTATCATACATCCTTGTGCTCGACACTTCATCCAGTTAGGGTTGCACATATATCTTTTTGAAACCATGCTTTTTACGAGATCTCATATTCTTGTTCAAGTACAAAACATTATGCAATGTGCAGTGACAGCTATGCACAGCTAGCTAATTAAGGCTGCACTTCGAATCACAGTGGTTGTATTCAAGCATATCCTTTGCTAATTAGACCATGTTCTAAAATTGTCTCGCATATAAACCTAGCTGTATGTTACTCTAGAATGTAGTAGCTCGGCTGTAAAAGCTGTAGGTGGCGATCCTGTGGGGTATGTTTGTTTATTTGAAAAGCAGATTTTACTCAGTTGGTCATTTGGCAAGAAATTTGGTTGTGTCCTGAATACCTCAATCCTACATTGCAATATTATACTACACGCTAAAGGTTCATACAGCCCACATATCCAAGTATTAGATTACCAAAATGCAAATACCAATATCTGCGCACAGTAATTACATTTATAGTTATATACAATACTGTACCTAGTGCGCTCATCGTTCGTGTACACGCCAGTTTATTTAGAGTTACATGCGAGAAAACAGTAAACAGCATTTCAGCTGTATGTCGTCTCGCAAGCATCTCATGTGGGTGCTACGCGAGATTTTTCGACCGAGACATATATACAAACGGTGCGATTCGAGAAACATGAACTTATTTACAGGGTCCGTATGTCGCAAAGATTCCTTTCTCTAGGTCAAATTTCATTTTTTTCGTATTACCTACCGTCCATAAACGACCTATCGGTTGGTGATAGCCTACGCGCAGCTCGGCTACAAAAAGGTCCCAGCGAGTGCGGTAGTACGGCACCTCTGGCCTGCCTCCCCGCTCTATCGCCGCCGACGTCGCCGAAAAAAATATCTATTTCCTTTAAGTATAACTGTCCGAATAAAGTGATCGCAATCGCATCTACTTTGTAATACAACAAAAAAGGCAGAAAAGAGAAGGCGAAAGCCAATAGAGCTGCGATACCGAAGGGACCAACGTTCACTATTTGTTGACAAAACATGCTTCTTACGACAAGCGCTGGCCAGACAGAAAGCGTTGTCAGCCGCATTTGTCGAACGCGATCCGAGAACTGTCAAACATTCATTAGCGACAACCGGGAAGTCGGCGAGTCGTTGAAAGCTTGCCGCTCGAACGTACAATGCAACACCGCTATTGCTTGAGCGAAACGCAAGCGAAATTCAAATATGTTGGTTTCGACCATAAATTTAAGATATCCACCGTCTTCACTCAGGCAGCGAGACGCATTGCTCCGCGCTACACACTGTGCAGTTAATCGAAGAATCATTGGGCTAATCGCAAGTCGTGCATCGAACGCCGCGTCGTAAGAATTAAGGCGCCAGCTCCTTCATACAGCGAGCACACCATCCGAGAGTACATATATTATTGCGCGGCCAGCATCGCGTGCGGCAAACATGGGGCGGCACACAACGAAGGGAGCTTTGGCCAAGCCGGATTAGCAAAATACAAGAAACGGCCATATTGTAATAAGACATGGTCATCAGTGCGTAAAATCATCGCCGATCATCGGTCATCGCCTGTGCTCATTCACGCCCGCATATGCCGGCTTGGCCGCCGTCGTCGCCGATACGACGTATAGCAATTGTAAAAAAGTTTTCACAAACAATTAACAGCCCTGCTTGTCTATTTCATAACATCTAAAATGATTATTTGGCACTGATACATTATATGACTGATGAAAGTTTTTTGTAATGTATGCACATATCGCATTCACATGTGCATCTATATTGTTTACTTCAGCATGCAACAAATTAAACGCTGTGAAACTCGATCCACCTGTATAATTTCACCAGAATTACGTTTTTTTTTATTCTTCTTCTTTACTGGCTTGAGGCTCCCCAAAAGTCGAGTTGGATTGAGCCCATGTATATGTTGACTAATAATCACGTAAAAATACAGTGCAATATGTACAAATAATTTATGTCATTTTTGCACTACTCAATCACTTCATAATAGCAAATCATAGAATTTTCCTATTATTGTTTTAAAGTTTGTATTTAGTATGAGACAGCTCACCCCTCATTCGCTTAGTGTTTAACAAGCTCTTGGTCGACGGCGACACATATGTTTGAGACACGGAAGCAAAGTGTGCCATGCATGTGTCGCAGCATGTTTCGGAATGACAAGTCAAGCCTCCGTTGTCTGCAAGTGTAAAAACTAGACAGCTTTTGCAACCACGCACCCATAACACTTCTACAAACCTATCATTCTCATACACAAACATTCGCAGTGTGTGGTGTCAAGAAACGTGTCATTGTCATCTCTCATTGATTCATGCTCGGCATCGCTTGTTGTACTAACCAAGATGTGGCTAAACGCTACTATCTTCAATAAAAAATTATTTCCACATCTGGATGCAACACTTTTCATTGTGATCGACACAACCTCAGAGGAGGGGGCGTGCTCATAGTTAAAAAAAAGAATTTCTTGCCATTCCAACTGCCATTCATTCATTCCTAGAAAAGATGTTCATTTCACTTCAATGGTCAAGCAGAAATGTTATCATAGGTGTGTTCTACTGCCCTCCAGATATAAATGATGCGTTTTCAAGCTAGTTTCGAAGCGTTCTAAATGAAGTGTGCGTGCTATTTCGGCATATTACTCTGATAATTTACGATGATTTTAATTTACCCATTATTAATTTGACAACGGAATCTGTCGTAGCTGCTCACGCTGAAGTGCATAATTTCCTTCACGCTTGTCCAGATTTCACGTTATCTCAACTTCTTACTCTCCAAACCTGTTCATCATGCACATCGGCCAATATACTATATCTCTTCTTGAGGGGCCCTCCTCTAATCTGCTGCAACATCACTCACCTTGACGGGCTGTCTGTTCACACAGTTATAGGAGGTCTGCTTAACTTCACATTAACAAAGAAAAACAACACAACTAAACACATTAGATGCTACAATACGACAACTTTTTTCGAATTAATGTTGAATTATTCACCTCTGCAGACAAATTCATGGATACATATTCCACTCAAGCTATTGAAGAGAGCTGAGTTATGCTTAAAGGCACCTTTACAAATCTTATCAAAATGTTTGTCCCTGTTCTTAGCTTTAGATGCAAAAATACTACTCCTTATTTCAATAAACGCCTGCAGCGCCTCAATATTAAAAGAAAAGCCTTTATAGAACGGCGAATAAAACAAACAAATATTCCGAGGCATGGCCGAGATATGACATATGTGACAAAGAATACCAGTTTCTACTACAATCCACATGTCGGCACTTTTACAGGTATGATTTATGACAAATAACCCTTGGCGATTGTGGCGAATAATAAACCCCTGTTCTCACCCTAACATAATCTTAACTAATTCTGGTGGCGACATAGTTCCCAAGTTAGCATGCGCAGTTACAATATGACGCACCTTGTACAGTGTTCACCTGCGAACACGTCACTACATGCCCTCACTTGCCCGCACGACCCAACATGTCTGAAATTGTTATTAATGAGTCGGGCATTCTTCCCTTACTAAAAAGACTAAGAACTTCATCTACATCAGATCACAATGAATATAATAACAACCTACTCAAGAATGCGTCACAGGGTCTCTCTCGAGTACTGTCCGCATTATTCACACAATCACTTTCCACTGGTTCTATTACTCAAGACTGGTGAGTGGCTATAGTCATCCCATTCTATTAATCGTGTAAATATTTCTCACCCTTTAACTAGCGACGAATATCATTAACAAGCACAGTTTGCAAACTTATGGAACACATTATTGATTCGCAAGATCACAGCTTAATATTTAAATGCCAGCACGGCTTTACAGTACGCCTCTGATAACAGCTCTGACTCTACCTTTAGTCCCATCACATCTGGAGTGCCTCGGGGAAGTGTGCTTGGGCCGTTACTGTTCTTCAATTGTGCTATAACGACTTACCTGTGTTCCGTCCCGCATTACACTTTTTGCCACTGATTGTGTACTTTATCATCACTTATCTTGTGATAACGATCATGTAACTGTCTGAAATGATTTAGATGCAAGTAACACATGGTGTTAGTCATGGTTAATGCCCCTAAATCTTACTGATACTAAATTTATTTATTTTACTAACCGAGCCACCCAAGTCTCAACTTCGTATAGAGTACAACGTAGTATTGTAGAACTTGTCTTAACCTATAAGTTTCTAGGCGTTCACTTACATTAAGACTTAACAAGAAACTTTCACATTTACTCCACCCTTGCAGCTGCTAATCGTTCTCTTGGCATCATCAAACACCACTTAAAGCATGCTCCTCTTAACATACATAAATTTGCTTACACTACAGTAATCTGCCTGAAGCTCGAATACAAATCGATAATATAGGATCGCGGCAGGCATGCATCATTGACGAGATTGAATCGGGTAAAAACCGTGCTGCCTGCTTCATCTTTTCCAACTATTCATCTTACCCTAGCATGTCATCATTAAACGCACGTCCTGATTTACAAGCGTTATCCCTTTACCACAAGGCAGCGCGTCGTTGCATGCTTCACAAACTTTATCATCATACTTCTCTTCACAACGATTTCTTTCGGCAATTGCCTTTCATCTTTCCATGCCGGGATCTACATCTCAAATCAAGTGCATACCATGTCACATGTAATAATATGCATGCATTTTTATACCCCACACCATTATTGAATGGAACAACTTGTCCTCTGATACTGCCACGTAACCTGACCCAGCAAAATTTCACGACATGCTACACACTTGTAAAGACGTTTATTGCACGCAAGCGTTAGGGCTGAACGTTCGATCAGTTCAGGGAACCACGAGCGCGAGCGGCGTAGTCCGAGCGATGCGCTGGAGAGACTGACCCACTAGACAGCGCTGGTAAGGATGCCCCACTGCATCATCCCTCTTCTTCACTACAATTACCCCGGGGACGAAAAAGGGAGCCGTCCGGCGACCGAACTGTTCGTCACTATTAGGGGATCATAATACGGCTTGAGGCGCTCGACGTTGACAATGTCGCGTCCGCGACGGCGCATGTCGGAAGATGGTTCAACGGGCTCAATTACATGTTACATAGTTGACCGGTGATGCACGCTCGACGATGCGGTACGGACCTTCACACTTAGGCATTAACTTGGAAGACAGACCAGGTGCAGCGGAAGGAACTGAGAGCCACACAAGCGCTCCAGCAAGAAAGGTGGGCGCAGAGGTGGTGTCACCGCTAGTGTTCTTCTGGCGCTCTTGATCATTGGAGGTAAAAGCCCGGGCGAGGTCGCGGCACTCTTCGGCATGTCTCACCGTATCAGAAATGGGCGCACATTCAGATGCGTCGGGCCGGTATGGTAGCATTGTGCCGATGGTGTGCGATGGGTGCCGGCCATACAATAAGAAATCTGGCGAAAACCCAGTAGTGCTCTGCGTAGCGGTATTGTACGCGTAGGTGACGAAGGGCAGAATGGCGTCCCAGTTTGTTTGGTCGGAAAAGACGTACATTGAGAGCATGTCGCCGAGCGTACGGTTGAACCGTTCTGTGAGTCCATTGGCTGGAGGATGGTACGCCGTTGTTGTGCGATGAATAACGTGGCACTCTTTGAGAATAGCTTCAACTACTTCGGAGAGGAAGAGACATCCGCGGGGACTGAGCAGCTCCTGGGGTGGCCCATGACGTAGGATGAATCGACGAAGCAGGAAGGAGGCAACGTCACGCGCTGTAGCTGCCGGAAGCGCAGCAGCTTCAGCGTATCGCGTAAGGGCCTGTACACGCTCGAGCCGCACATCACCGCAAGCCACACCGCCCTCGCGCGGTCCGCTTAAAATGGCATCTCTGACGTCACAAGAGGCGGTCGTGAACGTTTTCCTGTATGCAGCGTGTACGCAGCCACCGCACAAACATGGCGCTGGTTCGAAACAAAGCGAAGCGCGAGGCCTAGGCGCCTAGGCTGCTGTGGCAGTTTGTTTTTGTTTTGTTTTTTTGTCGTTTTTGTGTTTTTGTGGCATCATTGCAAGAGTTATCGAGCACTCGCGGAGATAGTCGTCGAACGCAGCAATCCGATGTACCCTGCCTGACCTCTTCAGCGCGTGCGATCGTCAACGGCAACAGATGGAAATGTGTTGTGTTTACGCGAGCGTCGGAAGCTATGAAACCGGCGATTTCGTGTGTGTTGGGCCGTATTTCGCTTGTGCAGTACCAGAAGTAAAAACGCGAAGGCCATCACATACACGCGTATTCTAAGCATGACACATGCATTCAGTAGGCGCCAGAACGAAAATAGTGCGGTCGCCCATCTCAGCGTATGGTGTACCTAGGTGTTGTGTGTGCGCGCTTCATCGCTGCGAAGCTCATACGTGTATGTGCATTGTGCAGTGCTGGTTTGTGTTTAAGAAGTGACCATATGACCTGTAGCGATTAGCTTTGTTGTCGCGTCATCGCAGCCATTCGTAATGTGCTCTTTGTGCCTTGGTTCATGTGAGCTGTTTTGGGGGCTGCGATGCGCCTTGGTGACCGCGAAAACGTACAGAGCGTTTGAGTGCTGGGGTTCTTACAGTACGAGGTTAAGGGTACTGTTATGTATACTGCTATGTGTCGCAGTGGTGCTAGGCGTATAAGTATTCGTTTTATGCGATATGCATATGCTCTGAAGTGAACCGTGCTTACAGAACGGTTTGTACAGAACATTAGACCCAAAATTCAAGGATGTCAAAACCAAAATTCAAGGACGCGGAAACAAACCGTACTTGTACACATATCATGAAAAATAATGAAACCTCCTTCTCCTTGGCCGAAATTTCTTATAGCTAAGCAGCTGCTGAGTTGGACACACACTACAAGCTCTTTAGGGTGCTTTTTATGCATGTGCTCTGAAGTAAACAATGCAGAAGCACTGCTGGTCATTTGTGCTCTTTGCATGTCAGTATGGGTTTTGTATCAAACCAGCTTTCCTTGCTTTGTACACGTGTTGTTTGTTTCCAGTGTTGTCATTGCACATTTTACTCTTTACGAAGAGGGGAGGCTAGGGAGCAGCTTAAAAGTTATATCACTGCTCCACGTATTGCAATTGTTAATTTTGTGCTAGGTGTGATGTGCTGTAATGTAAACAATGCAAATGTGCCGCATGCTATTTTTTGCGGATGTGACGAAACTGCAACGCACCTTCTCTGCCACTGCCCAACCTTTCATGCTGAACAATGTGCTTTGCCAGTTATACTCCATCTCAGTAGTTCCTTGCAGCACTGGGGCAGCGGCAGGGCTTCTTAGCCAATAGGAAGGCTGAATTCCCCTCAGAATGTGTTCATCCATGCTGCGTCAGCTGCTCATCGTCTGCTTGCCATCCTTTCGATACATCAGCCACTGTTGGAGCAGTGACGCAACAAATGTTCCTACGTTGTAACTAAAGGCTGCGTTTCCATGAATGCTACTGTTGGGCTTCGATTCATCGACACGCTATCTGAGCAGTTCAATACAGCCTCCTGAGCCAGTTTTAGTAAAAGTGAACACTCTGATAAATGTTCACATGCACCGCGCCATCTGCTCAGCGTGTATTTGACGTTTGCTCACCACTGTCATCACGTACCGTACTAGAGCAGAGTAGGAATTTATGATGCAGAGCGTTTGAGTGTTGGGGTTCTTACAGTACGAGGTTAAGGGTACTGTTATGTATACTGCAATGTGTCGCAGTGGTGCTAGGCGTATAAATATTCGTGCGGCCAGGTATATTCGCGGACGACGCCGACGTCGACGTATCAACGCAGACGTGGTTTCCTTGGGTTCCTTGGAAATTGCTCGACAGCAACGAAAATCTCGCCCTTATCCGGATACAAAGCTTCTCGGAAGCCTATGGGGATCTGCGGACTCTGGTGAGGACTCTCCTTTGCCTTGTCCTACTGATCGTGCTGGTCTAATAGACTCAAAACACGCACGGCTGGCGCTTAGGCCTAGTGCGGCCGCGCCACCGCGCTCGCCCGACGAAGAAGTGTTTGTGCCAGATGTGAGCTCCTCATCTGTACCTTCCACTGGACTGCTGCGCGTGACAACATCCATGCCAACTATGCAGCAGCAGTGTACAACCGATAGCTCGAAAACACAAGATGCAACATCGAAGGACAGTCCACTTCGTGATGTGAATGTGAACCTATCCGCAATCGTGCCGACGGACACTGGTGACCCTATGGACGTGCAGCCCTCTGGCGGTTCGACAAATGCAGCCAAGCGAGGTCCCCCAGTCAACGTGCTTCAACAAGACGTCATCGCATCGGAGCAACCGGCAAAAAAGGTAAGGGGCACCCCAGACAATTCCTCCACGCCCTCCCCTACGCCCGCTCCCTCTCAATCTTACCCTACGCCCACCCCTTCTGAATCCTATCGAGTTCATATACGTCCCCTTTCATGCTACGACATAACTTCAGTAGCCACGAAATATGTCCAAAGGGTCATCGACCAATATCTTGAAACCACTGGATACAAAGGGTTCGCCGCATATAAATCTACCAACTCGATCACTGTGCACTTGGCATCTCTCAGTGATGTGCAGAAAATGTGCACTTTAACATCTATTCCACTGTCAGAAGATCAGCACCTACCTTTGCAGTGCTACTTTGCATCGGGCCCTAATATACAGAGGTGTGTTGTCTATGGCATTGACCCGGAACACACCCCTGAGATAATATGTCGTGAATTGACGTCCACGACACACAGGGGGCTCGCAGCTAGGTTCATGGGCAAAAGCCGTACTTGCTTAGTGACGGTACAGGGCCCCCAATGTATTCCAGAACGGTTTTACTATTATGGTTGTATATTGCGACCTAAACCCTACCTCCCTCGGGCGATATTCTGCTACCGCTGCTTTCAACGTGGACACATGCAGGCTTTTTGCCCACAACGTACTATTGACCCAGAAAAGCTCACACCAGAAGGCCAACCACGATATCGATGTGGCTTATGCAAATCTGATGAGCACGATATGACAAGCACAAATTGTCCGACTAAACAGAAGGCCACAGCACGGTTACGAAGGGCTGTACCAAAAACGAGTACAGTAACAACTCACAATCGTTATGAGGTTCTTGAAGAAGAGCCAGAGATGCTCATGGCAGAAGAAGCAGAAGCCCCAGAAACACAACTGTATTCTTCTGCTCTTAAACGTGGCAAGCAGTCGCAGACAAAGAAACAGAAATTACCGGAACCTCTGTATCAGTCGGATGATGACCATGATGACATTGACGCTCGGATAGACGCACTGGCCAGAGAGATTGAGCTACTACGCAAACATAAAGATTTGGTAATTCTGCGGCGTCAGAAAACAGGACCAACACGTAACACATCAACCAGTGCGAATGCCACAGTTACGCCTGGATCCCGTCCGGCACAACAGGTCAACCAAGCTGTTTGGGCAGCATCAACCAGTACGAATGCCACTGTTAAGCCTGGATCCCGTCCGGCACAACAGGTCAACCAAGCTGTTTGGACAGCAGTTTTAGATCAACTTGCTCAACTAACGTTGCTCATTCAGGATTGCCTGCATCATGGCTAATTCTCTGCATCAACTGTCACAGGATGGAATTCTACAGTGGAATTGTCGCGGCCTAAGCTCCAAGTTAGGAGAAATTAAAACCAAGCTTCAATATAATAAGCTACATGTATGGGCACTGCTTATTCAAGAGCATAATAAGCTATGCTCACTTTCCAATTTTAATGGATATCATTACCCATCTATTAAAGATAGACGTGCTACTACAATGGCTTCAGCTCCCGGAAAAGCTGCAGTGTATGTATCATCGCATATTGCTCACACAGTGATTGATCTGGAGCCATGGTGCAGTGTTAATCAAGAAGTTGTCGGGGTCCTGGCACGACCAGTGAAGACTCCTGTCATTCTAGTGTCATTCTACACCAGACCACAGCGCACACGCTTGAACTTGGGATGGATAGCCCATCTACGGTCTACGTACCCGGGAATTCCTATTCTCGTGGGTGGAGACTTTAATGCTCCACATACAGAATGGGGGTACAAGTACAACTCCCGAAGAGGATGTCAAGTTAAAAACGTCATGAGCGATGCCACTTTTACTCTGTTGAATCTTCACGCTGTGGCTACCTGTGCTGTACCCGCAGTATCTAGAACACACGCTCCAGACCTCACGTGGTGGTTGGGCCCTGGAATGCCGCAGTGGCGGGTGGAACCAGATACCTGGGGCAGTGATCATATGCCAATAATGATTGGTTTGCGTAGAACGTGCATAAAGAAAATTCGACGGCTTGTAACAGTCACGCATTGGGATAAGTTTCGGGAATCATCGATTGATAAAGTACCCTCAGAGCCCTCAGAAATTCTTCCCGCTTTGCAAGAACTGCTCCGAAGTAACACCACTGTAACCACAGTTGACGAAAAACAACCTTATCCGGACCTCGCTCTTTTGCAACTTTGGGCAAAGCGACGTCAGGCAGAAGTGTATGCGTCGAGGAATCCCGATGTACCAGGTAGCCGTGCACGTGCTAACCATATAGCGGCGAAGGCGCGTCGGCACGAAAAGCAACTTTCTCGACGACGATGGTATGAGTGGTGCGAGAATCTTGGATCGGGCATTGGAAACAGAGCACTTTGGCGTACGTTCCGGTCAATGGAACGCGGTCATAAGCAACCTGACCCTGCAGCGAGCGTTAGGTTAGCGATGCAAAGTTCGCCACATGAATTTGCAGAACACGCTGCTAGAGCGTTTTTCCCGAAGTACGATCACGCGTCACCTGTAAACTGCCCTGAAATTGATGAGTCTGATGAATCCGAAATATCCAGCCCTTTCAGCATGGCCGAACTAATAGCGGCGATTGAATCTTCGAAGAAACGCACAACACCTGGACCCGATGGTATTCCTTATGAGGTTTTCAAGAACATGGAAGGAGCAGCTCTCGACGCACTTCTTCAGGCTATTAATAAAGTCTGGGAGACTGGAAACGTTCCACCTGACTGGAAGCATTCAATTGTTGTCCCGATCCCGAAACCAGGAAAGTCTCCAAATAACCTGCAGTCTTTACGCCCAATTTCGCTAACCTCAACTGTCTGCAAGCTCGCTGAAAAGATGCTGGCCACACGTGTTTCCTGGTGGCTTGAACGCCATGATAAATATCATCCTGCTCAAATTGGCTTCCGTTCTTACTTGGGAACTGAAGACGGTCTTTCTATCTTATCAGACGATGTTTTACAGATTTCACCGCACAACCACGCTGTGCGCACGGTAGTAGCAACTGACATAACGAAAGCTTATGACAATATAGACCATGAAATCATTATTGCCAACCTCATCGACCTGGGACTTCCACCGCGGGTCCTAAGATTTATCTACTCATTTCTTCAGAATCGCACATTTGCGATTAGAGTAGATGGGAGGCAAGAAGGATACTTCACATCGAACAGAGGAGTCCCACAAGGTTCGGTTTTAGCTCCTCTTCTCTTCAACGTTGCTCTAATACCTCTAGCCTGGCAACTACACCAGATTCCAGACGTGAAGTTTTTGATCTATGCGGATGACGTCACTTTGTGGTCCGCACATGAAGATGTATCTCGACAAACTCAACAGCTTCAAGAAGCCCTTGATGTTCTGCACAACTACGCTCGGAAAGCAGGGTTGGACATTTCCGCCCAAAAATCAAGCTATGTTGTGGTGGCCAACAAGAAAGGACACACAAGAATCACGCAGCGCCCCTTTACATTTAAACTCGGCGCAGTGACAATCCCTGAGGCTTCGGAGGTCCGCATACTGGGTCTCGATATTCACCATTCCGGCGGTGGTGCACACTGGCTCCGTAAAATCAGACAGACTTCGACAAAAACACTTCACCTTATTCGTCGCATTGCAGCAAAAGCAGCTGGAGCTCGTACTGACGTAGCTCGACGGCTGGTACGTGCAGTCTTGCAGCCACGAATTTTATATCAGGCACCATTTCAACGGCTAACTTTGGCACAGTTGGCACAGTTAGAAACGATTAATCGCGATGCTATGCGCACAATCACAGCACTACCACGCATCACTCCGATACCAACGTTACAGGAACATGCCCAGCTCAACACAATTGCAGAGCTAATTTCGCAACGTGAAAAAGCACGTGAAATAAAAAAGCAACTTGTTCCGGCTGTCGCTGCGTTACATGCTCATTTTCAACGCGGCTCTCGTATTGACAATCAGCCCTATCCAATGCCTCCCTGGAAATTCACCAGCATCACAACTAATAAGCCAACGAAGTTACGACGCAGCGATACAACAGGTATTATTGACGACCACAATATCATCGATGCATCATGCGCTGACACCTGCAAAGTCTATACGGATGCTGCTATTCTCCCAGACGGCGGGAGGACATCATTCCTCAGTACAACGCATAATTTCATCAGCGGCCACCAGCGCTATTTATCTACGGAAGCCAGCGCTCTAGTAATGGAACTTCAAGCCATCCACGATGCTGTGCAAGATGCGACATCTAAGCTGCCTACCATCAAACAACTAGATATCTTCACTGATTCTTTTAAGGCTATTCAGGAACTGAAGAAGTTTGACAAGGCGATGGAAATCTGCGAGACAATACACACGATGAATAGAAAAACAGCTACCTGCGTCAAGGTACACTGGATTCAAGGCCATGCAGCGAACCCTCACAACATTGCGGCTGACCAGCAGGCACATTGCCCTCCTAATCCAGACCTTCCGTCTATTCCCCTCCCACCTCAACCCCTTAACGCGCTCCGAGCCCGTAAAAATTTTCTCCGGCAGGACACACGCGCTCTTATCCCCCCGTGTGTCTGCTCCCTCCCCCTTCACCTTACTAGGGCGGAGGAAGTTGTGCTTAGGAGGCTTCGGGCCGGGGTGGCCCTTACACCGGCTGTGATCTCAAGGTGGAACTGGTCGCATTTACCACTGGGTGCTACGTGTCCATACTGCTCCGTCCCTGTGATGGAAGCAGATGCATACCATCTAATATGGACATGTACTGGTTTACATTCGGAACGCTCGCGTCTCCTACTGCAAGCCGGCCTCCGCTACAGTGTGACAACCAGCTATGACCGCTGGATACATGATAACAGATTCCACAAAACACTGCTTCAATTCATAGACAACAACACAGGCCTCACAGCACACATATAATACACATATACACATCAAGAATTATGCCTTAACGGCAAGTTTTTATCGCAATAAAAAAAAAGTATTCGTTTTATGCGATATGAATATGCTCTGAAGTGAACCGTGCATACAGAACAGTTTGTACAGAACATTAGACCCAAAATTCAAGGATGCCAAAACCAAAATTCAAGGACGCGGAAACAAACCGTACTTGTACACATACATTGAAAAATAATGAAACCTCCTTCTCCTTGAATGAATGTTCCTACGTATGTTTTTTTAGGAATGAGGCCTTCGTAGCGTTCTGCATCGTCAATGCATCACCATTGGTACTGCTGTGGTGCCACCTGCTAAATAGAAACCGAACCACTTTTACTGCCTGTGTAGTCCTAGCAGTGTCAAAACAAACAGCTGATCTCAATAAGAACAACAAAAAATACATAATGCTTTGTCCTCAACATGAGATGAGACTACGCAGTGATGGATTTTACCATTTATTTATTGCTGTCAGGGCGTACAGCTAGTAAAAGGGCAAATTGAGATTGAAGCGGGTGGTCTGGGCTGCATTGGCGGTGCCATATTGCTGCGTAATCACGGTTAGGGTGGCTACTGATGTTACCAGTGCTAACCGCCACAGTAATTCATCGTACAAGACGGGCATGCGAGAAGGGCCTAACATCTGTAAATCTTTTGTGAACGTCACCATGTAGCCTGCATTAAAGGACAACAGAAAGCTAGGCAACATGAGAGACGTAAGGCGTGGAATTGACGAGGGAACAATGTTTAGCTTCATGCACCTTCGCAACGATCCATCTCCTTACATTAATTATCTGCCATCATGTCAACAAACTCATTACAGTTCGACTTGTAAATGTAACATGGATGTATTATGCCGTTGTCGTAATCTAATTTAAAAAATGAAGGTGCATTAGGTGTTCTGGAAAAAAAAGAGAGAAGGAGGTGAACCCTCATTTCTTATATGGCATTAGGCAAGAGAGAAAGGTCCTTTGCGTTGCTGGTTGGGCAACGAAAGAATGCCTCTGTGCACGAAGAGCAGATCGCGTTCTTGTACTACAGATTCTTTGCTTCTATTTCGGCTGCTACAATGCCGTTTTAAAGAATTCTTGTGGTAGAATACTCTTTGGAAGACACTTTACAACTTTTATAGTATAACTAAAATTTTCCACAGGGCCCTGGCGAACGGTCCTCATAAATTTCTGAGGGGCCCATCAAGAGGTTGTACAAATTAGATGAGTTGTTTCTATGTAAACCTCACATTGACAAGCTTTGCAAAAATCTCGGCAAGGCTTGTTATATTCTGCTCAAGAGCCGAAATTGTTTTGATACAGAAACCCTTCGAGAAATTTATTTCATTTTGTTCCACAGCCATCTGTGGTACTGTGTTACATCTCTGGGCCATTCATACATTGAACCATTTATAAAACTTCAAAAGAGGGCTGTCCACTTTATGACTTCCTCACAATACAATGCTAACACGACACCGCTCTTTCAACACGTACACATTTTACCGCTTACTTCATTGCTAAATTTTTAAACTCTTGTAATGGTTAATAGTAGCATCGTTACTGACTGCCCACTCTCTGCTACCAACTTTACCGAATCAGGACGCTGTACACGCAGTGCACTAAAACAAAATTTTCTGGTTCCAAAGGCTTGTAATGTGTGTGGTAAACGGAGAATTTGAAGTGTTGGAGCAGTCGAGAGGAACGTTCAGCCCACGTAAGTTAGAAATGCAGCTAATTTTCAGAGATAATTAAAACAGCATTTTCGTGATCTTCTTTCGTATGTTTATTAATACATTCACCGCTTCTTTTTTCTGGTGCATTTTCCTTTACTTGTAGATGTTCAATGATACCGTTTGCATTTTGAAGATTCTTTGTGTTGTATTCTCTGCTTATTCTAATGTAAAGTGCATATTGTTGCTGAGAAGTACATGTGTCTGTGATAAATTAATTGCTTTGCTTCCTCTACATTTTTTATGGATTGCAACTGGCCTCGAGCTAGGGATCCCAATGTATTTGTTCACATTATGTTTTACTCTGTACTGTACGCAAGAAATAAAGTTTAATTCAAGGAAACATTTTTCTCACAGGGCCTCCTAGCCTGGAGCTCCAGCCCCCTTAGCCCATAGGTTAATCTGGCCCCAGTAGTATCACGAATGCAATTTTTGGCTAGCCATCCCTTTTATCAGGTTAACATTGATTTTCACAGCAGAAATCCTAACATTCATTGCATGCAGAAAACAGCCTTAGATCAAAGGACGCAAGTAACTTGTGTCCTCAAGAATCTAAACCTTGTTTGGGGTTTTCTGGAATGAAAGCAGTTTAGGTACCTTAGTCTGAAACTCTATTTTGCTTGACTGCAGCATTTATCATGGATGCGAAGTGGGTGTTGTGACAGAAAGTCAGTGTGCACTTGCAAGAAAAAGTACTGCAATGCAGCTCAAAAGTTGTCTAGGTGTATTGTGCAAAACGACAATTAATGTACGAGAATGACATGACAGTGGTCATAACTTAAAGCAACGGTTCGTTACACACGGGGTACACATGTATGGTCACGTAAACATAATGGTGCAAGCTTGACATATAAGTGATAGTCCTTTTTAAGATACAAGTGGCATGGTGACATACCGGGAATCAATGCTTGTTATTTATTTATTCCCAAAATTATCAGTTGTACAATACTTGTGCCCCGATACAATGACGTATCTCTGAATCACAGATGTCACATCCTATCTGCCCTGTGAAATACTTTGCCACATGAAATGGAAATCTCATTGACATAATCAGTTATAGATTTTGCATTAGTTGTATGCTGTTTCTTGCAGTCTTGTCTTTCATGAGTACTTGCATAATATGGAAAAGGGTACCTTGACATTCTAAATGTTATCTATATATGACCACACAACTATTATTTTTTTCCTAATCAGAGGAGGCTCTCGTGTCATTATATTAATTGAACTTCTTTAACAATGAATACGCGACAGGTACTTCCATGTGAACAAGTGTATGTAGCCTCCCAAAGGCAAGCACGTTGACGAAAGTATCTTTCAGTCATATTTGGAACAAAACTTTCCCATAGGCTTTTTTTCACGCGAAAGGTGACCCCACATTTCTTGATCTAGCAGACTGATCTTTTATGCTACGAGTCTGTGCTGTTTTCCTTAGAGCGAGTAGTTTTACTTTTGTCTAGACACCTAGGTCCTTCATCGTCTATTCTTTTTTTCTACAACTTTGATGTTTTCTTGGGAACAATATATTGCATGTTTTTAAAAGCTAGCCATTCAGAGGCCATTCTTTCTTGAAAAGCTTCTTTGCAGCCAGGCTCTAAAGTCGTTGATAGACTGTTTATGTCGATTTTTTTACGTAACAATTAGTAGTCTTGCATTTAAAACTTATCCTTTGTGCCCAACATTTAGCCCTCTTTTTGCACTAGTTAAGGTGTGGTACCTAATTTTTTTATATGAAAATAAATATTGTTACTACAGGTACGTGTGTCATCGTATGACTATTGAATATTTGATAAATAACATTTTATTCAATTCGTATTTGAAAACGTTTACATTTGCCCACCTTTACTTCTTGTCCAATGCACAAAGAGGCACGCAAGCCATAGTGGTGCTTAATGAAGTCTCTTTTTGCTGCATGTAATAGTGGCAAAAAGCAGCTTTTCACAGGGAACTTGATTGTGTCGTCTTGTGTATTGTTCTGCCATATGTATTCTGAATTGATAATTATATCACAGACAGATATATAACCTCTCAATGGAACAGACATTTATTTAATACACATGAATTCGCACCCTGTTCAGCTGGCTTTCAGTTACGCTGATTGTGGCCAGCCTCTATAGAGTATGTCTGCAATGTGGTATGAGGGTATGTGTGCAGTGCTACTGTTAAGCCAACTATTGTTCTCAGAGCAATGTATTGAGTAAGGTTATTGCATAATTATTATAAAAAAAGACAGCATTAGCCCAGGTTTTAAGGGTGAGAAAATGCTTGGTGCACTTCACCAAGCAAACAGACAGCATATAATGTGACTACATACCGCGTGCTAGTTTGTATTTACAAACTTGGGGAAGCAACACTTCAGTTGTACTGATGGTACGGCGTGACCATATAATTTCCTTATTGCTTGGTTAAAAATATGGTGGGTTACAACCTATGAAATGCCACACCAGCAAGGCTGAACATCCATCCTTACTTTTCAGTGGCTTAAATAAGCCACTGTGTTGTTGAGCCTGTGTTGTTGAGATTCCGAAGGATCGCCTCGTGTGCCACGTTGTCAAATGCCCCCTTCAGGTCTAGCGCGAGAATGGCCCGTGGTGTGTGGCAGGGATGACGATCTCCTTCTTCAATTGCATTAGCACGTCCTGGGTCTCAAGATGTCGTATAAAGCCAAACATGGGGTCTGGCATTTGCTGGTTTTCGTCCAGGTGTTGTTGGAGGCATTTAAGTACTATCCTTTTCATGATTATGCTTATACATGATGTGAGGGATATCAGCCACAGGTTGTCAATGTGCGGGGACTACTTGCCCGGTTTGGGGATAAAGCGTACTTCACTTCTTTTTCATTCTTGCGATAGCTTGCGTGATGTCCAAAAGTCATTAAAGGGGTTTAGAAGCGTCTCTAGGGCCTGATCTTCGAGGTTAGCTAAGAGTTTGTAAGTATTCTGGTCGAGCCCGGGGGCACTGCTTCGCCGGCTTTTTTCATCAATGGAACAACGACATAACACAGAATGAACAAACACGAGTGCTGTATGACACTGTCATATTCCATCATATAATCAATTGTACGCTCACTTTTAACTTGGCAGCTACTAAAAAAAATGTGAGTAAGTAAATCAACAAGCCATAGTTGAATATTCACTCGCGTGCTCGGTGATGAAGAGAAGTGACTTTTCGATCTACACAGCTGTATTCCGCGATAATAGAACCATCTGTATAAGAGTATGTTAATATACAGGGCGTTCATTTTAAAGTTTTACGGAATTTTTAAAAATCGCCTGTGGCAGGTAATAATTCTAATCGTTGAGCTGGGTTATTCGATGAGGTGGACATTAGTAGCACAAAAAATCGAAACACATATTCAAGTAACAAAAATTGACTAATGAACTTCTTAGTTAATTAGTTTACGACATATTGCAATTTAGGAATTATAGTCGGTGAGTTTGCAAGACACATCCACTTGAAATGAATTTCCAGGATGACGCCAGCTTTGAGATATTATTTTCCAAAGTGTGGGACGAAATACATGGGCGTTCCAGTTACTTTCGTGCTTCAATGTATAAAACAGCATTTTGGTAAAAGTAAGTGGAACAACAGTGCATTTTTAGGGCGAGTTTGATGGCACATATCACCAAACTGCAGTCATTCTGGAAATTCATCCCAAGTGGATACGCCTGACAAGCTCACCGGCTCCAATTCGCAAATCACAATATGTGCCGTAAAGTAATTAACTAAGAAGTTGATTAGTCATATTTTTAGTTATTTCAATAGGAGATTGCTCGTGTTACTAATGTCCGCCTCATCGAATAACCCAGCTCAACGATAAGAATTATGCTACCTGCCACAGAGGATTTCTAAAAAAATTTTAAACTTATAAATGAACACCCTGTATAACGCTGCGGCGCTTCAGCGTGCTACGCTGTTGCGGCGACAAATCCCTTGCTCATTGTCTTAAAAACGCACGCGCGGTCTTGCAAGCTTGCGCTAGCACATCTACAAAAAATGCGCCGTCACGCCGCACACAACCGAGTACATCGCGATGTATGTTGTTACAACAGTATGCGGTAGCAATGATTAAAAAAAAAAGAAAGAGAGGAAAACGAAAAAAAAGAAAGGCGCAGGTAGAATCACTGTATAGTGTTCGAGAGGTGGCTCAGCGCGCCAACGCAACACATGCAGTCAACAGAGTATGACAGTGCAAGAGTTTAGCGTTTTCGCCATGACGCGGAAGCTTGAACCCACGCCGACAAAAATATGCCAGTGTCGTCTGCTGTTGACGATAGTTGCCGACTTAATCTTTGCCCCGCCTCTCGGTTGCCAGCTCTTAACATACGTCGCGTCCCCAAATCGGAGTGTGGATGCCGGCACATGCGAACCGCTCGAGCTCACTAATCAGAAAGTTACCTAATAAGAAAACAAACGTAATAACAAAATCCTGGCTCGGGCAAAAATTTTGCTGGTCGCCAGCACACAAACGCTGCGACCGCGCTGTTGCATGTTGCCAGTCGCTGGTTATCTGTTTTGCCAGCTAGAGGGCGCATGCGTACGGCACCGCTCGCGCCGGTCCCAGCGTGAATCGAATTTTGTGCCCGGTTGCTTCAACCGCCCGCCGCCACTGAACCGCCAGCATGCGGTGCGGCTTGCGGCGATGGCCGGCTCGAGCGTGTACAGGCCCTAAGGTGGTCAACCGCCACAATGGCCGGCGGTTTCCACCCGATGTCATGGGAAGGGGCCCGTACAAATCTATAGCGACGCGCCCAAAGGGCCGGGTGGGGCAAGGTAAAGGTTGAAGCCCAGCTGGAGAGAGGCGAGGTCAAGATTTCTGGCGCTGGCAATCGGGACAAGAGCGTACGAACTTTAGAACGTAGCTGTACATCCCTCGCCAGTATTACCGCTGTTGAAGGCGCTGGTAAGTCTTGAAAACGCCAGAGTGGGCACACTGGGCTTGGGGAATTCGGAAATGGCGCGAATTTTGTCGGGGTCGGGGAGAATTCCGTCCTTGGATACGACATAGCCAAGTATCGTGAGTTGCCGTGCAGCAAATGGGCACTTCTTTATGTTTAATTGTAGGCCGCCGTTCGATAAACACGTCAAAATACGCCGGAGGCGTTCGAGGTGCGTGGGGAAGTCGGGCGCGAAAACTCCAATGTCATCAAGATAGCACAATCTTGTGTGCTACTTTAAGCCTCGCAGAACTGTTTCCATCATGCGCTCGAATGTCGCGGGCGCGTTACAGAGTCCAAAAGGCATGACGTTAAATTCGTACGAGCCGTCGGGCGTGATAAAGGTTGTTTTCGGTCGATCGACTTCTTCCGTAGGCACTTGCCAATACCCGGAGCGCAAATCCAGAGATGAAAAGAACACGGCCCCTTGCAGGCAGTCAATTGCGTCGTCGGCAGGGGATAGACGTCCTTGCGAGTGATCTTGTTCAGCCGGCGATAATCGACGCAAAACTTCCGGAGCCGGCCTTCTTTGTAATAAGTACGACAGGAGAAGCCCATGGACTTTTCGAGGGTCAAATTATTTGGCGCCGAAGCATGTGGTCGACTTGCTCGTTAATCACACGACGTTGGCTGGTAGAAACGCGATACGGGCGTTGTCGCACTGGTGGGTGTGTCAGTGTCGATGTGGTGCGTTACAGTTAAAGTCCGACCCAAGGAAGCTTGCCCCACGTCGAAAGACGAACGAAATTCTTCCAAGAGGGACAGCAGCTGGGAACGCTGGGCCGCTGTAAGGGTTCCAGCGATGGAAGAACCAAATACATCTCTAGGCAATGCGTCAGATGTAGAAACAGCGCTGAGCATACGGTAGGTGGCACAATTCGGGTAGTCGGGCACGTCGATAACTTGCACGTCGTCGATGGCTTCCACGGTACACACACATTCTCCTCGGAGCAGCATGACAGAGTATGGGCACGGGTTACAAACGAAAATTGTGCTAGTGCCCTTGGTGATGTCCATGGTCTCAAACGGTAGCAACAGGCCCTTCCGTGCGAGGAAACGGCCAGACGGCGAAAGTATTGCAATGGCGTCCGAGAGGCCCCTGCAGTGCATGGACACGATCATTGAGGCGTTGGGAGCAACCTGAGTGTCGGCTTTGACGATCAGTTTCCTGGAAAGCGGCGGAGCGTCAGTGGGCGTCAAATCTAGCAGCGGCGATTGTTCTATTTCGGCCCGTGCGCAATCGATAACGGCATTGTGGCGCGAGAGAAAATCCCAGCCGAGGATGACATCGTGAGAGCAGGAAGAAAGGATGAAGAATTCTATGGCGTAGACAACGTCCTGAATTTCTACACGAGCAGTGCAAGACGCCAAGGGTCGAATATGCTGAGCACTGGCTGTGCGAAGGGATAGTCTGGACAGGGGCGTCGTGACTCTCCGAAGGAAACGGCAAAGTGTAGCGTCCATAACACATACGGCTGCTCCTGCGTCCACGAGTGCAGACGCGCGGACACCGTCGACAAACACGTCTATCACATTTAATTGGCTGCAATGAGGACTTGTGCACTTCCACGTTGACGCAGCCCTTGCCTCTTGGACTGCGACTGTTAGTTTTCCTCATCCCGAGGGGAGGCACAAGGCCGCATCGGCGATAACGAGCGCCGGCGTGGAGATGGGGGACAGCGGGTGTTCGGCGGCGGGCAGTATGTCGGTGGCACACCGGAAGTTGGGTCGTAAGATGGATGGGGCGAACGGTTTGGCATGGATGATGCGACGCTGGGCGGCTGCACACGATTACAGGAACGATCCAGGTGACCGGCGTAGCCGCAGGCAAAGCATATAGGCCGGTTGTCAGACGTACGCCACCGGATCGCTGTGACTGGTCCCGCCCACGTCGGAGCACGCCCTGTATGGAGCGGCTGGTGATATGACTGTAAAGCGGGCTGCACTGGTGACCTAGCCACGACGTCGGCATAAGTGAGGGGCACAGGCGCAGAGAATGGGTGGGGCCTCGCGACGACTTCAGCGTAGCTGAGCGGTGCTCGTGCCAGAGACTGTTGGGGTGGAGCCACGACCTCGGTATAGCTCAGTGGCACAGGCGCAGGATCATGGTGGCGTTGGTTGGGCAATACGTCGGCGCTTTCTTGCTCGATGGCGCGGCGGAGAGGAGGCACAAATGTCGAAGCGGGCTGTGGCACATGCGGCGGCTGAGCAAAGGGTACCAAGGAGAGTTGGCGCGCTACTTCCTCCCGAATGAATGCCTTCATTTCCGCAAGCAGTGCGGTCTGGTCTAAGGTGGTAGCCAGACCGGCGATGTGTTCGTCGCGTGAGGAAGACCGACGAGCCAATCAGCGCTGCCGTCGTAGCTCCTCGTAACTTTGGCATAACGTAACAATCTCTGTGACGGATTGTGGGTTCTTGGCGAGCAGCATGTTGAAAGCGGCGTCCTCGATTCCGTTCATAACGTTTCTGATTCTGTCTGATTCCGACATCGTCGCGTCCACGCGCTTACACAAGTCCAGGATATCTTCGATATAGCTAGTGAAGCACTGTCCTGGATGTTGGTCTCGTTCTCGCAAGCGGGATTCTGCTCGCACCTTGCGCGCAGCAGGACGACCAAACACAGCTATTAACGAGGTCCTGAACGGCGGACCATGTAGGAATTTCCGTCTCCTGGTTGTTGTACCAGAGGCTTGCCACACCGGCGAGGTAAAAGAGCACGTTGATTAGTTTCGCGGCATCGTCCTCGCCGCTCGCCGGAGCAAGACGTGTTTCTCTTGCTCCCTTGCGCCGCTTTGTTCCCCTCCCACGACCACGCTGTGAGCGCACTCACCCGCACCTGTCCGCCTTCTCCCACGACCGCGCTCTCGAGCGTAGCCCTTTTTAGGGCTCCCAGGGGAGCAGGCATGGGCACGTGTACAAATTCTCCCGCCTGAGCTCACCCGGAGATGGGTGACTTCCTTGAGGGGATAGCCGAGCTCCGGCCTGGCCCCCCACAAGCCCGCTCACGCGCCCTGGACCTCCTGCTGAAGGAGGCATGTCGCATGTTCAACCCCCACCAGGGCAACCACGAGGGGACCCCGAAGCGGCTTTCGCCCACTTCCTTCAAAGGCGCTGCCAGGAAAACCCGTAGTGCTTGCAGGATATCGAGACGCTCGCCAAAAAAGGCCGAGCCCCAAAGTCCTGCCGAAGATGACGACGCCGTTTCCTCGTCGCCGTCATCACCCACTAGCTCTGCGAGCTCTTCCTCACCAACGGATTGCACCGACTCGGATACAGCCTCATGCCTCGTGTCTCCTACCGGCTCGCCTGTACGTGTGAACGACTCCATGACCAGCTCATCATCGGCGGCTTCCCCCCGGTCCCCCGAGAGTGACGCCACATCGTCTGATGTTTCTGTCGACAATGAGCAGCCACCCACCACCGAAGGGGAACCACGTTCCACCGGTCTCCCCCAACGCCATGACACCCACCCGCCCTCGCCTCCCCTTGCCCCCCACGTGATACCAAGCGTCGAGCCAGCGCAGAGTACCTCCACTGTTGGGGAGACACCCGCAGCTGCTGCCGATGGGCAGGCAAGCGCGGAGACGGTGCAGGAAAAAAGCAAAAAAAAAAAAAAACCAGTCCGACAGCCCAGGCATCTTCCCACTCACAGCTGCCCGAAGAAGAGAGTGAGAGAGTGCATCCCCCTCCCTACAGCCATGCTGTGCTCGCGCCGAGCACGGAGAGACCCGCTGCAACAGAGTCGAGGGAGCAAAAAAAAGAAACGCAACACGCGACAACCGGTTCTACTGACTCCGCACGTGCGAGCTGTGTTCTCGGCCCCCCCTCGCCGCCCGGCCTATGCCAAACCCAAGAACCCGGCGGAAACCCCCCCTCGCTTCCCGAGGCCACGCCCGACTCCCGCTCGGCGATCTCAGCTGTCTCCGGCGCAGTCAACCCAACAAGCCCCGTGGTCGATGCGGCTGAAGACACGCCGACAGCGTCAACGCGACAGCACACCGGTTCCGCAGAAACCGATGTGAGAGAGAAGCCCCAAGTGCAAAAGAAGGCCGGGAAGAGGAAAACTCGCTTCCGTCCCTTCTCGGAGACGACGCCTCTCGCATCTGCCGCGTCGGATCAACACGCGGACACGATCCTCTTCCGCCCCGTCGGAAAGCGAGCTTGCTTCCTCGCACTTTCTAAGGAAGCAATTGCCGCGCAACTTTCCTGCATAGACGGCGCACACCGTGTGCGCGTGAACTTTCGGCGCAACGTGGTGGCTGTGGACGCTCTTCCCGGCGCCGACCTCTCGGCCCTGCTCGACGTCCGAGCCATCGCAGATGTGCCAGTGAGGGCGAAAGTCCTGGCAAAGAACACGTGCTCCGGCACGATATTTGGTGTGGACACCGCGTTCGATGTGGACACTATCCGCGAAAACATTGAGGCGCCCGTTGCTGTGCTCTCCTGTGCGCGCAGTGGACGCAACGTCACCGTCCGGTTCGCTGGCAACATGGTGCCCGGAGATGTGCTGCTGTTCAAGCAGCGACGCCTGGTCCGCCCAAGACTCCCGCGACCGCTTCAGTGCGGCCGCTGTGGTGCGTTTGGGCACGCCGAGGCAACCTGCTCGCGAGACGCTCGCTGTCTCCGCTGCGGGGGCTCCCACGACACCAGCTCTTGCACCGCACAGCGGCCGCGCTGCATCAATTGCACCGGAGGGCACGCGACCCTTGAACCGCGTTGCCCCAACTGGCAGCTAGAAAGAAGGGCGGCCATCCTGCTGGCTGCATCTGAGGAGCGCATCTCGCGGCATAAGGCGCTCGAGCTGGCCAAGGCTCGCGCCTCGTCGCTCGCGGTGCAGCAGCGGGGTGGAACCGCCCCTCGCCTCTCCGCAACCGTCCAGCCTGGACTCTCATTCCGAGACGCCTTGACCGGTACCAGCGCACCGCCAGCTGAGCAGACGCAACCACAGCAGCCGGCAACCAGCGACCCCAGGGATGCCCTGATTGCGGCACTTGCTGCAGCATTGCGCGTGCTCCTTGAGACCACACCGATGGACGACGATGTGCGACAAATGTGCACCGCAGCCCTCGCCGCTCAACAAGCCCTGCCCCATCATGGCTAGAAGCGCTGTGAAACGTCGGCCGCGCATTCTGCAATGGAATGTTCGCTCGATGCGCCGCCGACACGCAGAGCTCGCCGCACACCTTCTCCTGCACGATTATGATGCGCTCGCGCTACAGGAGACGTACGTGCGCGCCGGCCAATTCAACTTACCTGGCTATGTGGCCTACCATAGTGCCACCAAGTGTGAGTCGCAGGCCTGCACCAGTGCAAACTGTCGCGACGCGCAACACGCACCCGGCCGCTCGCGGGCGTCTGTTTATGTTCGCGCGTGCCTTCCTCAGGCTGCCATCCACGTCACCGACATACTGACCAGCTCCGTCGAGTGCGTGGCAGTTACTGTGCGCGTTGGCGGGACCGACACCTGTGTCGCCAGTGTGTATGTGCAGCCAGTGCGCCGGTGGGATACTTCCTTCGTTGTGAGCCTCGCGGCGCGTGTTGGTGGTGACTGTGTGGTGTGCGGGGATTTTAATTCCCACCACGCGGCGTGGGGCAGCGCCCACACCGATCCGCGCGGCAGGGACCTACTGGAGTCCATCTCTACTGCTGGCCTTCTGCTCCTTAACACCGGCAGCCCCACTTTCGTGCGCCGAGGCGTCCAGAGGAGCGCTATCGATCTGTCCCTGGTAAGCGAGAACTGTCACTACGAGTGGAGACGCAGCCCCGACACGCAGGGATCGGACCATTACCCAATATCGCTTGACCCCCACGTAGCGGACCGCAAGTTGACACGAACTTACCGCGTCACCGACTGGTCGCTCTTCAGGAGACTCTGTGCCACGCCCCCTACTGCGGACACGGATTTCCTGAACCACGTTATCGGGTGCGCCTCTGCAGCCACGAGGTCCTGCGAGGTACCTGCGCGAACGCCGGCCCCCGACTTGAAGCTGCTCAACCTGCGTGCGGTGCGTCGTCGGGCAGAGCGCCGCGCCATCAAAAGCGACAGGGCGGAGCACTGGACGCTCTACAACCGCCTGGATGCGGCTTGCCGCCGCCACGCCAACCAGCGCCGCGACCAGAGCTGGAGCAGTCTATGTGTGTCGCTGGATGACACGCGCAACAAGTCCCGCCCATGGCGCATTCTCGGCTCCATGCTCCGGCCGAAGCTCCCCCGCTGCCCCGCACTCTCCATCGCGGTGACACGGGGCTGGAGCGCTCAGCAACTGGCCAACGAGTTCGCCACTGCTTTCGCACCACCGCCTCCCACAGAGCGCCCCGCCGCCGCCGCTATCGAGCTGCCGCGGCACAACAAAGCAGAACTCTTGGCGCCCTTCCGCTATTTCCCCACGCGCGCCATCGTGGAATACATTGAAGCTTTGTGCACGGCAGACTTCACGCTGAGTGAACTCCGGATGGTGCTGGACACTCGGAGGCGGCGTTCTGCACCGGGTGCCGACGGGCTGACGTTCCAGACCCTTCGGAACATCGATGCGGCACAGCTACCTTCACTCCTGCAGGAGTTCAACCACGTCTGGCGCACCGGCTGCGTGCCTGCTTCGTGGAGAGAGGCCATTGTCGTCCCTCTGCTCAAAAGCGGGAAGCCTGCCGGGTGCATTGGCTCCTACCGCCCCGTCTCGCTGACGTCGGTCGCCGGCAAAACGTTGGAAGCCATGGCACTGCGCCGCCTTGAATGGATTGCCACGGCCCTCGACACCTTCGCTCCCGAGCAGAGTGGCTTCCGACGGCTGCGATCAACAGCTGACTCGCTCTCTGAGGTCGTGGCCACGCTCGAGGAGTCGTTGAGCCGCCACGAGGCCGGCTATCTCATCCTGCTCGACGTGCAGAGCGCCTTCGACGGTCTCCCCCATGCCACCATCATCGGGTGCCTCCACGAGCTGGGTGTCACCGGCCGGCTCCTGCAGTACATCCGTGCTTTCCTGACTGACCGCACGCTCCGGGTGAGGGTCGGCGGGGCGTTGAGTGATCCTCGCGGCGTGTTTTCGGGTGTCCCGCAGGGCAGTGTTTTGAGCCCCTTTTTATTCAATTTGGCCCTTTCGCGGCTCCCCGACTTCATCCCGAGGACAACGTCGCACGAGGTCCGTTCGGCCATCTACGCGGACGACATCGCTATCTTTGCGTGCGGTCCCACGGAAGTCGGCTACCTTGTGCGGGCATCGATCCAGACGGCAGTTGACGCAGTGGACCAGTACCTCGCCAGCATCGGGCTACAGCTGTCTACTGCGAAAACAGAGGCGCTGATGGTGCACCCCCGAGCCGCGCGCGCGCGCTTCGAAGTCCCGCCGCTAACCCTGAGGGGCCGCCCTCTCCCGCGGCGCAAGAGCGTCCGCTACCTGGGGCTGCAGATCGACTGCCGCCTCAACTTCAACGCGGCAGTCTCTCATCTCTGCAGGGAGTCCCGCAAAGTGGCAAGCGCGGCGCGCTCTCTTCTCGCGCGAGGACGGGGTTGTACGCCGCATCTTGCGCTTCGAGTGTACAACTCGGTGGCGACATCACGTGCACTCTACGCCCTGCCCCTGACGAACGCCAGAGCTACCAACTGGAGTGCCATAGACACGGAGCATCGCAATGTCGTTCGCATGCTGTATGGTCTGCCTCGCTCCTCGCAGGTGGGAGCGACTCTCGCTGAAGCTGGCAACTGGCCGCCGTCACTGCGGGCGAAAAAGCAAGCGCTGCATCACATTGAACGCTTGCAGCGCTCGCTGCAGGGTCAGCGCCTTGTGTGCCGCCTCCACTCGTTGCCTAATTCGGGCATGGGCAGGCGGGCCTCCGAGTATACCCTGCTCATCGACTCGTCTCCGCAGCTCGTCGCTCTGCCGCAACTGCCGCACGCCTCCAGCCTTCTAAAAGTCAACATCAAAGTGCCTGGTGTCTCATCCAAGCGCCAGACGGCTGTTTGCGCCATGCGGCAGGAGACAGCCGCGCTAATGCACGAACAGCTGGGAGGCCGCCTGCTCGTATTCACCGATGGCTCGGTGGCAAGGAACGGATCCGGCGCTGCAGCCTGCACGGCACCGGACATCGGCGAAGCGCGGCAGTGTCGCCTTCGCTTTGCCGTCTCGTCAACGGTGGCCGAGCTCGCTGCGATCGACCTCGCAGCCGACCTGCAGCAGCCTGACGTTGTGGCGGCGGCTATACTCAGCGACTCTCGTGCGGCTCTTTCCTTGCTGGCGAGGGACTTTGTCGGAGGGCCGCTGGTTCAACGAGTCAGCGCTAAACTCCACCACCTCGACCACCGAGGCTGCGACCTGATCCTGCAGTGGGTTCCGGCTCACATCGGACTAGAGGGCAACGAGCACGCCGACGCTCTCGCCAAGGAGGCACACGCTGAGCGCTTCCCCCTCTCCCCTCTGGTCACGAGCTTCGACGCGGCCAGGACGACGATAGTGCGCAGCCTCTCCGCGCAACACCCCGACGCGCGCGTGGCTTCAGGTACGCCTCCCCGTCTCCTCCCGCGCACCGGCCTGTCTCGCGCGGACCGCTCCTTTCTCCTTCGTTTGCGCATCGGGTGCCACCGAGCTGCTGCGCGAACTCATAGACTCAGGGGAATCGGCAGTGGGGTGTGTGCCAACTGTGCCGACAGGGAAACGCTGGAGCATCTCCTTCTACACTGCCCTGCTTTCGATGTTGAGAAAGCGGTGCTCACGGACTCTTATCGCCGATACGGTCTCCCGGCCAACTCACTCAAGGACCTACTTTTCTCGGATGCCCACAGCTCCCTGGTCAAACGGGTCCTTTCGGCACTGCTAGACTTTTGCGGTGCCACAAAACTCAGAGCGCGGCTCTAAGCCCCGCATCCGCCTCTTCATCACATGCCTTTTTTTTCTCTCTCTCTCTCTCTCTCTCTCCTGCTGCCGGCCGTCGTCTTCCTACCTCACCCCTTGTCTCTATCATCTCTTTCATACCCCTCCTCCCCTTCCCCCGTGCAGTGCTGTTGAGGTGTCCTCCTAGAGAGAGACAGTTACGGCACTGTGCTTATATCTTCATTTCCCCACAATAACCACATACTACTACATTTATTGACGACGCTTACTCGCTCGTACGTGGACAGCCAGTCCTCCACGTCGTTGTCGTCTGTGCCGCTGAAAACAGGTGGATCCTTGTGGCGAGGTAGACCAGAGCACACGACGGAGGGTGTAGGATACGTTTGCTGGGTCGTCGGCTGAGATGCTGCCTGTGTGGGTACGGGATCAGGATGCGTTCGAGCGTAGCACTCTCCACCACTTGTAAAGGCGTTTATTGCACGCAAGTGTTAGGGTTGAACGTTCGATCAGTTCAGGGAACCGCGAGCGCGAGCGGCGTAGTCCGAGCGATGCGCTGGAGAGACTGACCCACTAGACAGCGCTGGTAATGATGCCTGTGAAGGAAAAACACCACAAAGTCGCCGGCTTCCAGTTGGGTCCAGGATCCTTTAATAATAACACGGCAGACGGGAGCTTGCTACACGAAACACAGACTTTAAACAGACACGCTAACGTGATACAGACGATTTCAAGACACATGTACGTGGGCTATAGTTCGTCAGTTGGCCTTCCATATAAAACATGTGCCTAGCACTCGCCCGTATGCATCGTCGTTTCGGTGCGCGCGATGGTGGTTGTGACGGTGGAGCCATAGAGTAACATACGGATTACAAGAGTGGTCACTCCAGCCTAAAAGCGGCCGAGCTACGCAGCTTCATGCCGCCCGCTAGAGGGCAATACAACACTCCCTGTCTCCAAGGGAACGCGCGTACTAGTTATCTACTGTAGTAACTTTTCTATAGTGCACTATACGTCTACTTGTCTATGTGGCTGCAGACGTAGACGTTATCAACGGGATCAGCCGGCCGTGAGCGGTGGATGATAAGACTAGTATATAGAATAAAGAATAACGCATCGCTACAAAATATCTGTCAATGTGTTATCAGGCAAGGCAACGCTACCAGAGATGTTCGATAACCTCTGCGTGGTCTTTGCTGGGCGCGTCTGCTAGAACGTCTGTTTGCTTGGCGGCTGCTTGGTAAGAAGGCCTTCATTAAGTTATTTTTTCCCTTCATTACGTTGCAAATTGCTTATGTATTTGTCACTTCAGCCGTAAGTTGACATTTGTGGCATTGTGCTGTTCGGCGCAGATAACTTTTTGTGTTCATCACTTCGCGCATGATGTTCGTGGATTGCCTCACATCATGTAAGAAACAGTAATTTGGAGATGCTGCGCAACACGTTTGCGAGAAAATCGTTTCTTGGCGCGAGAAAGTGAGTCTGCACACGCCGGTATACGTAGTCTGAATTCAATGCACGTGTGTGCAATTGTGTGAAAGAATGCAGTTATGCTTAGGATCGTTATTTGTGGCGTGCGCAGATTGCTTGAAGCTAGGGTTGCCAGATGGCCCCCCCAAAAATAGCCAAATGATCTCAAAATGTAGCCCAAAGATAGCCAGACTCAAATTTTTTGTGACCCAAAAGTAGCCAAAAACATAGCCAAAAGTTTGATGATGTTCTGCAGGTGTTTTATAATTGGTGCAGATGGTTTACCGCGTATTTCCTGCCCCAAAATTACTTCCGCCGCATGCAACCAGCACAACAGTGGCCCTCAAGATATGCGTAAATAATTCTAGTGAGAGCTGCCTCACAGACATGGATTTAGACACCACTTATTGTTACAACGAGCTGAAGGATTTCGTTTCCGATTGATTCATGACGCTATCAGTATTTACTGAGCCACGTTACTGAGCCACCTCTAGGAATTCGAGGTGTTAATAGGCTGGGAACAATGTGGACAAGAGTTCGTTAGTGTCGCGAAGGCGATAGAATTCCTGCAGAACCCATGTTAAGATGATTATCGAAGTTAATGTGATTAACATTCACACAATCTAGCGAACAAGAAGCGACACACCGTGTTAGCTAAGACATCTTTGTTTAGAATCCGTAGTGTTTCTCCTGATGTTTCAAGTGATTCGGCTATATGTGGCCATACACTGTCTCCCTGATTGACGCGCTTTCTTATGACCATCGCTCGCCAATGTTACCTCACGATGGTAGAACAAGGACCGCAGGCCGACAGCGCATTCAGTGACGACGATGGAATTACGAAGAAGGAATGATGTCGATAGAACGACGAAGGCATATAAGGACGACGGCATGACGACGATGAGAGGATTCTGAATTGACGGCGATAAAGAATTGCGACGGAATACAATGCCATGACACCGGTGTTCTAATCTCGATTGATTGACAATAACAGCACAATACTAGCGGAATGAAATAGAAATTATGCTGATGGAACGGAAGGTGGTATGACGACCAACGCATTTAGTAATTTTTAGCCAACCAGACAGGCTTCTGAATAACATTCCTATTCCTTCCCAAGACGCTTTGCAAACATATCTTCTGCCGTTGAGCTCACTACGCCAGTGCTCTAGCTTATTAGGCCACGATCACACGTTTACAAACGTATCTTGCCAACAAGTATATTATTCAAGCTCGAACTTAGGGGGAACATTGAGCTTGGGGGCTCCTATCGAAATAAATGGGAAATCGGAAATAGTTTCTCAGAGCAACCAATGCACCAACTTTGATGAGTTATGTTGAATTTAGAAAGAAAAAGTTGAAGTGTAGTGATTGCCGAAAGGGATATTTTATTATAGGCTGGTCTACCTTTCTTACGTCAAATTTTAAAGAATTGCCAAATTTCGAAAAAGAAAACTTGGCGTATAGAGCAATGTAGCTCAGCAGCTAAATATGATATCGGAATTCTGTAAACTGCACCTAATAATACATCGAAAGCGGATAGCAATCATATATCATACACCTTCCTGAAATATACCAGTAAGTTGTGAATGTTGCATTTGCAAAACCCTTCCAAACATTATAACAAATTCACGTAAGTTTTAAGTTAAAGGAAAAAAAATGTTCGCTTTTAATGCTCCAACGGGTGCAGTTTATAGAAATGCCATATTTGTTTTTAATGGCTGAGTTCCGGATTTGTAAACTTCATGCTTCTATTTTTTTGAAATTTACGAACATCCTGCAATTCTTTGAAAATATTACACTATCTAAACGAAAATTCTATTTGCTGCAGTCTCTGTAATTTAACTTTCCCTCGTAAATGCAACACATTTCATTCAAATCGGTTCAGCGGTTTTCTCATGAAAGCATTCCTGCATTTTACATGTATTTGATAATCCGGCATCGAAGATAGGCCCGAGCTAAAGCTTCCTCTTAAACAATGGATCATGCCAGTTTTATAGGAAACCCATGAAACGGAACCCTGACGTATACGCAAGACCGTGGCCACAGTGGTGTACAAATAAAAAGTCTGCTCAAGGAAAAAATATACATATTCATCGGAAGCTTCGCGGGAGCCGTTATCTCGATCAGACATCTCTCCAGAATGCGTACGAGCTTTCTGGCGAAGTGTCTAGCAAAACCGTCGATTCAATGTCAGTAGAGCAAGTAGCTGGCCGTCTTCGAGATAACGCTGATACACAAGCGCGCTCGTTTCCAAGCACCGAGGTGAAGCCACAGCTTCAGGGTGTGTTTCTTTTTATTGCGCTTTCTTTAGTTGTGCGTCATAGCATACGTCATAGCGGGAATTTCGAATTCTTTAAGGTCGATACGCCACGTGGTGGCGAAAAAAGGAAATTGTACGAAATGTCCCTAATTCCTGGTATTGATTATTCTTATGAGTCAAGCTTCTCCGTTCTTCTGTGCTGTTGAGCAGCATTTGCGCTCTCCTTCTCCATGGCTATACCACACTGGCAAACGCCAGTCAGAAGCGCAGCGGCTCCAGCGCAGTGTCAGACGGCGACTGCAGAGCGAACGCGCGCCGGCGCCAGTGCGTCTACCACGGCTACGACGTCACTCCTCTGGAATGCGCAGACCGGCGGCGGTGAGTCGCGCGCGGCGGCGGCGGAGTGCGCGAGAGGTGCCGGCTCCGGTGGCTCCAGTGCGCAAGCCGTGTGACATCACTGATCCTTGCGCATGCGCAGCACGGCTCTTGATGTGCCCCGCGAAACGGGCTTGGCTAGGCCAGTGTAGCTAACGCTACAAAAAAAAAAAAGTGCGGCCTGCCGCCTGCATCGAAAACGGTGTGATCCGCCGCGGCGTCACTCGTCGGGGGCTGTTGTCTGGCATCGGCATAGCAAATGCGTCAGGAACGCGCTTGGAACGCCGTCGCGCGTGCCAGTCGACGGCGCGTTCCATCGCCGATGACTGGCGCCGTACGGACCAGCCAAGCGGCCGACAATGCAAGTACGGCTGTCACATTCGCTACCATTGCAACGCGCCCGACGCGGCAGACCGCACCTTTTTATTGCAATAGCAATTATATGGACACTCAAAAGCAGATTTCTGCCGTCGCCGTCGCCGTCGCCGTGAGGTTCCGTATGACGTCAATGGAGATGAAATCGTCGCCGCGCGCCGCCGAACGCTGTGTGTGCGAGTGAAAGGGCGCGAGGGACGCGCGCTTTCACGGGGAGTGAACGCACGGCGGAGAACAAACGCGCGTTCTGCGCCGTGCTCCCTTAAAGGCTGCAGAAGTAGGCGTCTCTTTCCTCCTTTACAATCACCATATATGTAGAGCAAACGCGCCTTCTTCCGATGCGCGAGAGGCCGTGGGGGAGGGGGGGAAGGGGAGGGAAGAGAGGCGACGTTTAGCTGCGGCACCAAGTGCCTATTTATATCAGAGGCTCCGGCAACAGTCACCAACGCCGCACGCATTTTGAGCGAACGCGGGCAAAACGCCGACGGCGTCGACAACAGTTCTGCGCGTTGCCGGTGCTGCTGCATGTCCAAGTTTATACAGCTGATAAAGCTAATATCATTACTCCGTATAGCTCTCTACAAATTTGCTATCGCAATTGATGCTTCACCTTTCAGGTGAAACTGCGACAATTTTTTTTATCCAGCGGCCGTGCACAAACACTGATTGTCCGTGGATAGAGAGTCTCTTGCACATTCTATAGCATACCTGTCCACATGTCTACAGGCATACATGTCGCATCAACAAAAAGTTGTCGCAGTTTCACCTGAAAGGCGAAGGCAGAAGTCTGCTTTGGAGTGTCCATATAATTGCTATCGCAATAAAAGACAATGACGTTACGAACAATGGCACCAAAATGCAATGCTGGAACATCTGACGCTGCTTCGAATGTGCGTTATACGATCAGAGCTACCAATGCAGCCAAGATTTTACTTTTGTCCCACCTGAACACCTGCGTAAGCTAACTATAAGCGATAAACATATGGATATTTTTCGCATCATGAGAGGGTATTTTATGTTTTTGCATGCATATGCGTAATGAAGCCGAATTAGTAGGAGCGTTTACCAAAATGTCTGCCTTTTTAAGAGCGAAGCCGTTTAGGCCAGCCGTAATTTGTTGTGCGTGCCAAGAAACTGCCGCGCCGTAGCCATGGCAACCCGGAGGAGGAGGAAGAGACCGCGTGCCAGCTCCTTGCCTTCCCGACCCCCGCCTCTCTTCTCTCCGCAGCGCGCTGAGCCAGGAGAAAAAAAAAGGCGAAAGCTTGCACTAGGTCGCGGAAAACTCAAGACACAGCGAAGCTGGCCGATTGATATAGAGCGGCTAGCCTCCAACGCGTTCAGCGTCGGCAAGCAGCAGCGTTCTTGGCACTGGGCCAACCTTGGTTAGCCTGCGTGCACTTGTGGCATGCCAAGAACGTGTCGCTCGTAGGCGCCGACGCGTCCAGCTCTAGTCATGCGAACAGTCGCGAAAGCGAAGGTATCTCCGAAAATGATCGCTCGAGAATACCTTCCTACATGCGTAGTTAAGTTAAACCAAGTTAAGACCTAGCAGGTAACCAAGTTAATACCTAGCAGTAGCAGCCAGTAAGTTTCGCTATGCCTAAGCTTTGTGCGCCCGAGTTCAAACTTGCCCGTTTTTGCTTGTGGGACAAGGTTTTTTACGCATAATATCGAGTTTCATTTGCAACCACTACTTCATTTTGCAGCAATACATCCTTCGTCCTTTCGTAGCTTAGAGGTGCGGACGCTACGTTGAAGTAATATTCCGCCTTTGTTTGGTTTCTTTCTGTGGAATCAAGGACACTCGTCGGCACTCTCTGCGGCCATGGGGCGCGATATACGACTATAAATCACCACACGGCGATCACATGAGTATTTAAATACGACGAATCTGCAGTGAGTGGCTTTACCCGTTTCGCACTACAGACGTTCCTAACAAAAATAAATAGTCGCCCACCTCATCAACCGTCCTCAAAGTTTGAGGTTCGATTTCACGGCATGGAGGTCTCATTTAGACGCATGCGCAAAACGAACACCCATCGCACTTTTCTTACGGTGCGTGGTAAGGAACACGAGCTGTATCAAATTATTTCAAAGCTCTTCACTACTGCAGCTCCTCTGTTGTTTTGCGACATTAAACGCAATGAATAAATACGAAGAAACAGGGGTGAGATAAATTCATCGTCATCAAAGGTTTTCTAATATACTTTGAAAACGTCCTAAAAGCATGGGCTGCATGCAGAAGTAACAAAGCATTTCGTCTTCGGCTTGCCCCTTTCAGCTCCCTGTAGCTAAAGCGAGTTACCCAAAGTGATTATATACATCTCCTGGTCTACTATTCTATGCCCTGAGGTGGGATTTGATGGTGTAATGAACTCTCGCTACACGGAAAGACTACTGAAAAATATCGCTTTGCTTGTCCTCACCTCCTGGTACAGCAAGTATCAAACACAGAATAGAATGAGTGATGACTGCAGTCACTTTTGAAGCTCCCTTCCAGTAGCGAAAGGTACTGCTGTCCTTGATAACTGCTTATGGTTAACTCTTGGTTTGTTTAGATATAACTGACCGCATAATCCCACTCCTTTTATAGGATATGTATGGTAGAAGGCGAGATAATAGTATCGATAAGCCACCACGGATAATTCGAACGCTAACAGCCATCGGTGGTTCATATATCGCCTTTCCAGTCTCCAAGTTGTACACCCGCTTTTTTTTTTTTTTTTTTTTTTGTAGCCGGAATGATCTAGCCGTATCCTGCTAAACACATTACGCAGAAACACGGCTGAAGCTTCATACGTATAGACCTACACCATGTTTGTAAACAGCGGTAGGCACCGTCGATATATTTTAGGTCCTATAGCGACGTCGCGTAGGCTCCGCCCAACGTTTGGCTCCGCCCACGTTCGCCGTCACCGCTTGCACGCGCGGATGGCGCATTTTTTTTTTTTTTTTTAATGGGGTGGGGGAGCTAAAACCACGATTTCATTATGAAGCACACAGTAATGGGGGCGCCCGATTAAGTTTGACTACGTGAGACTCTTTAATGTGCACCCAATGCACGTTCTTGCATCTCGCCCCCATCGGGATACGGCCAAACGAGACGCTAGGCCTAGCTCGTTGACCGCCGCAGTGACGGCCGACGGCGCTTGCGGCCTGGCCTGCTGCTCATCATTGTGCGCTTATTTTCGACAACACGATTAATGTGGGCTTAAATGAATCGGTTTTGTCGGTGTCGTTGGTGCGAATAACAAACGAAACTTAGTACTTGCAAGCCAGCCGAGCCGCCTCGCTGAGACGGCCGGTGCTTCGGTTTCCGTCTGCGAGACGAAATGCCGTCGGGTCGTTGCTCCGGATCGCGCCGGTGGTTTAGTACTGGGCGCTGCTTTACGAAACACGCGCAAATTCGAGATAAGCTAGCTTTTCTATAAATAACTATTTTATGTTAAAAACAAGCTGTACCCGATTTCTACGTAGCCGTGAGCGGCGATAGAAGCGATCGCCTCGGCGATGGGACCGGCAAGGTACCGGCCCTACGAAGACGCCGCCTGTGTAGGCCCGCGCAATGTGAGCTAGCTGTTGTACGCGGCCGTCCGATCGCTCCAACTCTGTACTAACACTGTACATTTTGTTTCGCGCTCGAAATTTAACTGACACGTTTAGGCGCATTTATGACTTCCACACTGCATTAAACGCAGCTGTGACCCTGCTGCCTGCGTATGTGAACGTGTGATAGGATATTTACACTGCTGGTGGCTCAATTCTTTGAGATGAAAACAAATTCTAATGTGACGTGTTTTGTGGGGCATGTGCTCGCTCGACCTACATTCAAGGCTAATCCTAATCTAGCTTTCCCACAGTGC